>NC_143517.1:45914793-46066332 GCF_031878675.1 Megascapheus bottae
ATTATCATTACTATTTATTTATTGCCATATCTGGGGCTTGAACTCTGGGCCTGAACACTGTTTCAGAGCATTGATACTCAAGGCTAGTGCTCTACCACATGAGCCATAGCTTCACTTTGGCTTTTTTGTGAGAAATTTGAGATAAGAACCCTATGAACTTTGCTGCCCTGGATGATTTTGAACTGTGAACCCCACTCAGCCTCCTGCATAGCTAGAATAGAGGTGTGAGCCACAAAAATTTGACTAAATTATTTTTCTTAAATGTTTAGCTAATTAAAATGGGACCAGAAGTTTTAATAAGGTGACTAACAGTAATGGTAGACATTAAGCTTTATAGTTTATTGGCACTTTACAAAAATAATTTCTTTTCAGCTTTCCTGTTGCTTTCCAGTAGGGATGGATCTCAAAGTATCACTTGTGGTAAGCACCAGGGGAGTTAGCTAAGGGTCCCCAGCATTGAAGGAATGTTGGGCTTCATCCAAGGAGGCGTGTTTGCCACTTCCATTTGCTCTCTGGGTGATCAAGACTCCGTTGCTCTGTCTAGGACTTAACTTATTCATTTATCTGTGGAGAGTTGGAGGTGGAATGTTTGACCTCTGACATTCTCAATATTCCAATTTGATGATTTTATTGCTAAATACACTCCTGTTTTGAAAGCATTCCCAATGAGTCGTGAGAATACATTATAAGACTGGTATCTACAACTCAGAACAAAAGACGTACTTTTGATTTTGGCTTTGAGAAGTGTGAGATACAAACAATGAACCTTTCAAAATACTATGCCAATTACATTAATTTTCTATTTCCGTATATATATATATATATTACTACAAATTTTAGAACAAGAAAAATCATGTTTTTTCTTTTTTCTTTTTATGGTTTCCATGAGGAATCATGGCTATCATTTATTTGGGTTCTCTACTCAGAGTTTAGAAGACTACAGGCAAGGTGGAAACAGGCCCCATTCACTTCTGGAGCTTGATGATCTTCCAAGTTCAAGTTGTTGGCAGAATTTGTTTCTTTGTGGTTGTAGAATAGAAGTGCCTATTTTCTTATTGGTGTGCAGCCAACAGCAGGCAGTTTTAGTTCTTAGAAGTTCCTTGCAGTTTCTTACTTTTTGGTTTCCTAACTAGTTTTCTCACATCCTGGGATTTTACTTTTTCAAACTTAATGAAGGTAGTCTGCTCTTCTTTCTGTCTGAAAAATAAAACTTAGCTTCAGATCACTGGACTATCGAATACTGTCCCTCCAAATTCATGACCACTCAGTATGGCACAGTATGACCATACTTAGAATCAGGACATTTGCAGATGTACTATGATAGCGTAGGTCTAATTCTACGACTGAAATTTTATAAGGAGGTGATATACATGAGATTGTAACACATAACTGTAATTCCCTTTACTTGGGCTGAGACAGACTGATTGCAAGTTTAAGACCAGTTTGAGCAATTTAGCAAGAACTCTTGTCAAAATAAGATTAAAAAGAACTGGCTATGTAGTACTAGATTGATGAAATTGATTCTGGGGTTTGATGGGAGAAGGGGAAGAAGAAGAGAGGAAAGAAGGGAGAGATTGGATTAAGGCTATTATAAGTAGAGAAATAACAAGGAAAGTTGGCTTAACCAGAAGTGCCAGAAGAGGAAAAGCAGAATTATTTAGAAAATAAAGACAGGATCTTGTCCTGTAAGCACCTTGGTTGCAAATTTCTAGTTCCTACATCAATGAGATCATAATTCTCTGTTATTTTAAAGATTTCAATTTGAGACAGTTGATTGCAGCAGTGTTAGGAAATTGCTGCAATAAAAGAACACAGTCATGAGAGTCATATCTCATTATGTTCCACAGATAAAACTAACCCAATCAGTGCAGTGCCTTGCTGTCACTTTGCCATCTTCTATTAGATACAATTAGACTTTTCTCCCACTAGGGAAAGGATTAAGCCAGGGCAAGATTCTCTGGGGAGTCCTCAGCGTCATTTGCTATATCAGTCCAAGGTTATATATTTTTTATGATATTGGATCACTTTATGGTAGGAGCTGAATTAACAGCTCAGAAGCTCCTCTCAATTAGTAATAATTCAGTTATCTGCAATAATATTATATTAAAAATTTCAGTGTAACTGATACTTTAAGTGGCTTATTCAGAAGTTTGTTTGTTGGCATTTAATCATATAGTTGTCTAGCTGCAATTTATTTATTTATTTATTTTTTTTTTTAATGATAGTGGGGTTTAGAACTTAGGTCCTTTTATTTGTTGGGCAAATTTTCTACAACTTGTTTCTTTTTTGCTTTAGTTATTTTTTAATTAGGGTATCTGGATTTTTGCTGGAGCCAGCTTTAGATTTTGATGCTGCATCCAATTTTTCTCCTTTGAAAATACAAACCTGCTGGACGTGGTGATCTGAGGATCATGGTTCAAAGTCAGCCCAGGCACTAAAGTCCCTAAGACACTTATCTCCAATCAACCACTGAAAAACAGGAAGTGGCACTGTGGATTCAGGGATAGGGTGGTAGCCTTGAGCTGAAGAGCTCAGGGATAAACCCAGGCCCAGAGTTCAATCCCCATGACACACACACACACACACACACACACACACAGACACACACACACAGGAAAGACAAACCAGATAATAGTGAAGCTTATTTTAATATACTCACTTAAAGTATTATTTACATCATAAGAAATGCAGGTTACTTGACTCCAGTTCTTTCTTTGTATGTATTCAGTTTCACACAATCTTATTAAGGATATGCCACTACACACACACACACACACACACACACACACACACACACGTACTGGGTACTGTCCTTGGGTTTTTTTTTTTTTTTTGCCAGTCCTGGGCTTGAGCTCAGGGCTTGAGCACTGTCCTTGGACTTTCTCAAGGCTAGAGCTCTACCACTTGAGCCTCAGCACCACTTCCAGCTTTTTTCTATATATGTGGTACCAAGGAATCGAACCTGGGTCTTCGTGCATGCTAGGCAAGCACTTTAACCACTAGGCCAAACTCCCGGCCCTGTCCTTGGTTTTTTTCTCAAGGTTAGCACTCTACCACTTGAGCCACAGCATCACTTCTGGCTTTTTCTGTGTATGTGGTACTGAGGAATTGAACCCAGGGCTTCATGCATGTTAGGCAAGCACTCTACCACTAAGCCACACCCCTAATCCATTGTGCCAGTACATATTTGATATTTCAAGTGACATGATGAGGTAGCTCAAGGAAAAGTGTGCTTTGTAAGATTATTGTCCTCACACTACTCTGACATGGAAAGACTTATTATCAAGCATTACTATATTCCACCCATATTTGTGAGATTCCACAGAAATCCAGTTCAGGTTTAGCAAGAACAGGTAGAACAAAACAACTTTTCCTTCCTTTCCCTTCCCTTCCCTCCCCTCCCCTTCCCTTCCCTTCCCTTCCCTTCCTTTCTTCCTCTTCTTTCCACTGCCTGCCTGCTTGCCTGTTTTCCTTCTTTGCTTCTCCTTCCTTCCTTCCTTCCTTCCTTCCTTCCTTCCTTCCTTCCTTTCTTTCTTTCTTTCTTTCTTTCTTTCTTTCTTTCTTTCTTTCTTTCTTTCTTTCTTTCTTTCTTCATTCTTGCTTGCTTGCTTTCAAGTTTGTAATCTTCCTGCCTTGGCTTTCTCAGCAGTAAAATTGCAAGTATGTGCCACCAAACTCAAACTCATATTTATTCTTTAAAAAAATTATACAGTGGACTGTTTGGTAGATTCTTGAAATAAATGCAGCTTTGTGAATCAATATCCCAGACATATCTCTCTTATTTTCCTATGGATTTCTTTGTGGGCTGTTAGAGACATGTGTTTTTCTTTGGAAACAGCCAAAGAGCTCCCTTATGGGACCGATTTCAATCCTTCATCAGCTTTGGGGAAAAATAAATGTTTCCCTACATAGGAACTTAGTGCTGATCATGTTGCACAAGTGTCCCAAGGCCATAGTTTCTGTGCATGGTCAATATTTTCTGAGCTTGAAATTTTCCTTTTAGAGATGACTCAATTAGAAAACTTAGCATTGTCACACAGAGAGGCCTCCATATTTATATGTTCAAATGCTGTCAAAGTCAGGTCCCTAAACAATTCTTTATTTTTATAAAGACTACGATTAAAATTCTTTTTTTCTCTTGCCTAATTCCTGTCTTTTAACACTATACAAACAAGTATTGGAATTTTATACAATAAAGAAACGTAAAGAGGCATTACCACCTGCAAACCTTCAATGAATTTTGGGGAATACCAAACATGAAAAAAGTAATGTGTAGTTTATATCTCTATATTGCAGATTTCTATGTAGTGTGCTAATGTGTGAAATTGCTTGATGTAAAGAAGTTTACATTACCCTGGATATGGATTGTAGGGAAATGAAGTACAGTGTTGTACAGGTACCAAATAAAGACTAAGTACTTCTCAGCTGCTTCTAAATTCACCTCTCTCTCTCTCTCTCTCTCTCTCTCTCTCTCTCTCTCTCTCTCTCTCTCTCTCTCTCTCTCTCTCTCTCTCTCTTTCTCTCTCTCTCTCTCTTTCAAGTCATGGGGCTTGAATTTGACCTAGGTGTTGTCCCTGAGCTCTTCAGTTCAAGGCCACTGCCCTAACCTTGAGCCAAGCCTCACTTCCATTTTCTAGCAGTTAATTGGAGATAAGAGTCTCAGGTCCTTTTGTGCCTAGGCTGGCTTTGAACCTTGACCCTCAGATCTCAGCCTCCCGAGGATTCCAGGTGTGAGCCACTGTGCCTGACTTTCTATTTGTTTCTTAATGAGAAAGGTAACATTTCCACAGCATTGGCTTTAGTTTGTTTGATGCTCACAGTACAAGCTCTGTCACCTTTTAGGTATAAAGTGGGATAAGGAATTTGTCATGAATAAACAATAAATGGTAAATACCTGAAAATGAATCGGCATGGAGAAGATTGTTACTATTCAAGAAGTAACCAAAGTAAAACTTCACAGTTCAGCTTTTACTTCCCAGTGTCTGTGAGCCAAACTTAACATATGTAGAAATTACAAGAGATCCTGAAGTTTTCCTGATTCTAAATTAATGTGTTGCAATCCTCAAATAAGAAGGAAAAAAAAAAAAAAAACACTGGCAGCCGAATGTCATGTAATATTGTTTTTGTATAGAAGAATTTGTCAAAGTCTCAAAAGAAATTTATGAGATGTCCTTATTTCAAAATAAAGAAATTGAGGGTAAATAATAAATCCACATTTAAATTCACATACTTGACTCCTTAATCTAAGCTGCTCTTGCTCTATCATGCTATCTCTCAAAAAGCAAAGGCCTCTGAAATTCATGCCTCTGGTGAACCATAAAGAGAGAAAGCTAAGATGAGAAAATAATGGCTATGGCGGCAGGGGGGAGGGAAAGTGGGAGAAAAACATGGAGAGGTGTGTCAATGTTCAAGAAGTAATGTACTCACTACCTGATGGTTATACCTATAAGCCGTCTACATCACCCCAACAATAAAACAAAATTAAAAAGAACAAAAGAGAAAATAATGGCTATACATCTTCACAATCCTGTACCTAAGAAATTGAGGAAGGAGCTGGGTAAATCCTATTTTAAAATGATGATACTTTTAACAGATACTTTCTCCACTTGAATTTTGGTCACAAATTCTGCTCAGGCTCTGGGTATTATAGTTTCAAAGTCAAGTTCCATCTTAAACACTGAAGTACTTTTAAGCTTTATCCCACGTAATATTATCCAAGAGCCACTCTGAGACCTTGCCTTTAGTTCAGTTCTCATCGTCTTTTTTATGGTCTTTAGATCTCATCTCCACCTATGTGAACCCTAGAGGCTCAGAAGCAATTCTGCGATATTCATTCGTGTTTTCTTCATATGTGGAATCTAAATTTTTGTGTCTTTTCAGGCACAAACATAGAACAAGGACTAATTGGGGAGAACAGAGCTAGTGTGGAAACAAGAAAGGTTAGTGAGTTTAGGGGTGAGTATAGTCAAAATCCATCATATGTATTTATGAAAATGACAAAGAATTACATTAATTACATAATTAATATTTGCAATAGAAATTTCTCTTTAGCATGATTGGGTTCCTAATTTCTGAGGAATGAGTTTGAAAAGGAAAGCTCCTTTGCTAAAAGCTTGCATCTTTTTTTTTAGTATACTACCTGATATGAAACATGGGGACCGATTAACAGTCCAGTTGCAGTGGGGGGTGGGTGGGTACCATGTATTTAGGAAAATTATTGCAGGATAAGAAATCTGAATCAACTGTCAGAAAAGAAAACTTCAAACAGAATAGGCCAATAAAGATATGAGACAGAAATGATCAGTATATTAAAAATATATTTTCTCTATTGGGTTCATCAGATTTTGAATTTTAAAACACCATCATTAGCCCTCAGCAAAACTAGGTTCCTCTAATTTTGAGTTTAGTGGACTTTTTAGGGATATCAATTCCAAATAATGCAATGATTTCACTTTTATAGGCCTCATGTTTATTCAGAAACTACATCTCTTCTTTAATGATTTAATAACTCAGAGATCACATTTTAATGTTGCTGGTTTGTGGGAGGTCTGGGGAACTTAAATGAAATCTAAGACTTCAGCCATCTTTGACCACCTTACACTAGATGAGGTCCCACACATACTCAATCCTAGTCCCAGATAAACTTTCTGAAGATTTACTGTTATGTGAATAAAATATATAATAGACATTTTCCATTCTGGGCTGTGCACTGAATACTTGCAAACCACGTGATATAGCAATCAAAATAAAAGGCAAATGATTTAAAAAAAATAAACAGGACTTCTTAAGTGCTGCCTAAAAATGATGTCATTGAAATCTGAAAACTTTCTTTAACAGTTTATGTTTATACATGGTATCCTACTATTTTTTTTAAGCAAAGTTTCATAGAGAAAATTAGCTCCTTGAACTTAGGCTGTGTAATGCACTTGAGTCCTACAATGTTAGTTGACTAGTATGCCACCTAAATGGAGGAGATAAACTAGAGGTGCGAGGAATATGGAGTGCAGTTGGCATTCTTGTCGCCCCAGACAGTAGATTTCAGAAGGTGATAAGTTAAGGCTTCTGAGGAAAAAGGTAAACTAACTCTGAAGCTGTCAGTGATCTATACAGGCTGGACTGAAACCAATACAGTTTTCTTAGCCTAAAAGATATGCACAAGCTTACTAGGTTTTATTTTAATTTAAATATAATTTTCTGGGTTTAGGATGTAGCTCAGTGTACAGTGTTTGCTTAGCAGTTATGAGGCCTTGGGTTTAATAATCTGCAGAAGCAGAAACAACAACAATAACAAAAAGGAAGAAACAAAATTATACATGTATAATATATATTTATTATATTATCATTATATAAAAAGTTTAAAGTTGGGTGCAAACTAAAAATTTCTCTGCTTTTTTAGCTATAAGAATATAAAAATCCCTTAACATAAATAATTTTTAACTAAAGAACATAGAATTACAAAAAAATTACCTTAGATATTAAGGTAATCCCTTCATTGTCTTTCCAATCGAGACACCTTGGAGACAAAGTATCCATACATCAATATGATGATGAAAAGGGATTTTTTTCTGTGAAAAACACTGAAGCTCTTCAGTCAATCTAGTTTTGGGTAAATGGCTAGCTGGGGCAGGGTAGATATTGTTCTGCTTTTTCCACTGATTATACAAATTTATGATAATCACTTAGTTCATGCCAAATGTGTTGAATTTTGTCATGCAGGTACCTCAAAGGCCAGTATGGATAATAGTGAAGAGCCCATATTTGACTTTCAGATTTTCTGTATACCAATCTTAGCTTTACTGCATGTCTTGGGACAATTGTTGGTTCTTCTTTAAGTTTTACCTACATGATCACAAAATGGGATAATAGTGTTTGGATTTTTGTGAACATGAAATTATCTACCATAAAAATTTTAGGTCAATTTTCTATCACTTACTAAACACTCTATAAATGTTAGTTATTACAATGATATAAGAATTCCACAGAAAAAATTAAGCCACTCAATTGCTTTGCGTGAAAAATATGTACTCTATGAAAGAGTCTACCTTGGATATCGTTCATTTAGGGTGATTGACTTCTGCCATTTCAAAGTCTCATGTATAAACAGTAGAATTTAACTACAATTTTAGGTTTTGTTTAAATTATTCTTTATAAAATTATGTTCTACTCAAACATTTACAGAAACTGGGAAATGTGCCCATGAACTCTCAGGCTTCTTTCTTAAGAACTCAGTTTGAGTTATGCTTAAACTTTTTCCACTTCTCTGTACGCTAGAAGGATTCCAATAGAAAATTTAATCATTTTCAATTTAGCTATCTACTCCACAATTAGGATATTTATCTTTTTCTACAATGACTATTGCCTCAGATGGGAGACTTAAAAATCCCTTTGAATTATCTTTGAAATTTTAAATTAGCTTTTTAATCTTACAATTAAATCTGGTCACCAGTTTTTCAGCAATGTGGGTTTTTTCTTTTAATTAAATGCATGCCAAGATGGCAGGACGAAAAGCAAATTTAAATGAGTTCCATGTTTAAGTGTATAAATCATCTAGAAAGTATCCAATATTTGCTTCTGACAAACTCCGGGGATTAGGAAAGGCTTCCTTAAAGGCTCATCTTTTGAACGTTTACTCCCTAGTTGGTGGATCCAATCACCTTTCTATGATTGGATCATGAAAGTTCTGACTTTCTGGATACTTGAATACAGTGATGGATGTATAATTTGATGGCATTATTTGAAGGTGATAAGAGTCAGTTAAAGGAGGTAGGTTAGTGTGTGTATGGTGGTGGTGGGGTCACTTTAAAAGGTATCTAATCCCTGCTCCCTTCCTATGTACTGCTTCCTGGCTACTATGAAGTGAGTGGCTCTCTAGCCACTATGCCCTTTTGTTAAATTCTATGCTTATTACATGTGTAGAAACAATGGAGTAAGTCAACCATAGACTTGATCTCTGAAGCCAAGAGCCCCAAATAGTTACCCTGGTTTTAAATTTGTTCTTTTCAGAAATGTGTCACAGAAAGCAAAACACCAGAAATTTTAAGAAGGAAGGAAGGAAGGGAGGAAGGAAAGAAGGAAGGAAGGAAGAAAGGAAGAGAGGGATGGTGGGAGGAAGGGATTACATACATATTAGGGTTTCTGAATGATGAAATTCAGTTTAGATTTTCCTTTGTATTTTCCCACTCAAGAGAGTGCAGGCTTCTTTCCTGTTAATACTGTAATGCTCAACTAAGTTCTTTGTGTGTTCTAAGAAAATATATGAAGCTAATTTTTCTCTTGGTGGTATCCATGGCTTCTATACAGGTATGACATTGTTTGTGGTAACTACTCAGAAATTCTTGCAATGTTTTTATTCCATCAAGTGCAGCCATAACTCCACAAGCATGGCTTAAGGCTCCACGAAAGTGTGGGTTTGTTATCTCTAACAGTTAGCGGATTGTTACTTTCTTCTTGGAATGAGGAGGAGAAAAGTGACTTTATCTCATTATCTCTAAAGCATAGGGGCTTAATCAATGATTACTAAATGTTTGTTGATGAAAATTAGAGGGCTATAGGAAGTTTTCTGGGCTCCACTTGCCATAATTAACTAATTCTATGCTTCTTTCCTCTGTGTTCTTTTATGGGAATCACAACTACTTTTCAACTCACTGGAATTTGGTACAAGTTAGAAGAGTTTCAATTCCATAGTAGTTTGTAATTTAGTTGAGGATGAGAACTGTTCCTCAACAATGGGACAAGAAAGAGGCATTACTTGAGGCCAGAAAAATTACCCTGCTTAAGCAAGAAAAGTTCACTCTAAAGAATATTTTTTAGCAATGAAGACAGCATGTCCTGAGGTTTTACTATTATCTGTGTAACACAAATTTCCTGGAAGAGGCTCCTCCTAGGATTTTGGCCCTGCACAAGCTATAATGCTTTGGCCCTACACAGCTATAGCAGGAGTGTAGCTTGCAAGATGCCATTTGGATCTCATCCAGTGGGTTGCTCTAATAGCTCACGTGCTAAATTATCGGTTTCCTGTTAATTCCCTCATTTCCAGTCTTGCAAACAAATGCTGCTTCTGTGTGGCTGTTTGAAAGTGTAGGTAGAAGATAAGAACAAAAAGCAAAACACAGCATTTACCCTCCAGTAAATGTAGGAATTACAGGATATCCAAGAACACTAAGCCTTTGAATGAAATCATTTGCAACCCTATTACAGACGTGTGAACAGCTCTTCTGGATCTTTCATTCTTTAATAAAATCTCACTGTTACATGGATTCTGCAAGTAGAAGAAAAATCCATTTGGCTTGCTTTGACTATGAGAGAGAAAATATAGAGGAATTTGCTTCTGGCTATCCCAATGGTTAAGGTTTGAATTTTGTAGGAATTTGTTCTGAAATATTTGAAGCATTCTTTCTACATCTCTGAAATGATCTCATTTTTAAAAATTTCAATATAAAAATCCTTATAATTTAAGAATTTACTTTTTTAAAATAGTCTTATGTAATCAGGGCTGACCTCAAACTCATAATCTTCCTGCCTCAGTCTCCCAACAGCTGGAATTAGTATGCCTGGATAATAAGTTGTTGGCTTTACAGTAATCCTGTGTGAAATAACTTGATTCCTTCTCAGAGAAAAAGCATTACCAAGCAAGCACACCCATCTCAAGGCCCTTCAGCGCAAAACACCCTGAAGTAAAGTCCTGTTCTTTTCATTGGTGCCACCAAACTTACCTGGGTTAAAAACTCTTGTCAGGGAATGGGAAGGTTGGATGAGAATATTGAACGAGTGACACTGATCTGGAGCCACTGTATTCATAAATTGCTTTCTTGAATGGCAACTCCTTTGCACAACTACTCAAAGATAATAAAAACACTTTTAAAAAATCCTGCTCTTCCTACGTGCCAGTGGCTCATGCCTGTAATCCTAGCTACTCAGGAGGCTGAGATCTGAGGATTGTGGTTCAAAGCCAGTCTGGGCATGAAAATCTGTGACATTCTTATCTCCAACTAACCACCAGAAAACAGGAAGGAGTACTGTGGATCATAGTGGTAGATTGCTATCCTTGAGCTGAAGAGCTGAGGGATAGCACCCAGGCCCACAATTCAAGCCCCATGACAAAAGAAATAAACCAATAAAATAGAAAAAACAAATTGAAAAAAAATGAAAAAAAAAAAACCCTACTCTTGGGCCAGGAGTGTGGCTGAGTGGTAAAGTGCTTGTGGTACCACATACCCAGAAAAAGCTGGAAGTGGTGCTGTGGTTCATGCGGTGGAGTGCTAGCCTTGAGAAAGCTCAGGGACAGTGCCTAGGCTCTGAGTTCAAGCCCAGGACTAGCAAAAATCAATCAATCAATCAATACACCAACCAATCAATACCCTGCTCTTTGGATTCTGATACTTCTTAGACGTAGCTCAGAGCACTGCTGAGAGGGCACCAACTGTGATAAGAAGTAGCGCTATCCATACAGGGTCTATATCACCTTGATGAAACCACACACATTTCTTAGAGTGGAGTGAAATGCTGTGAACACACCTCTGCACGCTCTCTCCAGGAACACTGGAATAAGTTGACATTGCATGTCATTTCCTGGTAACCAAAGGAGGGGAAAGGGAAAGAATTAGACTCACCATTTAGGTGGGCTTTGGAAGGGTGTCTAAAGATTTCCATAGAGCAAGAAAGTGTCTACTCCCTCTCTTTTTCCTTAGTTTTCTTTCCTGGGATTGAAATACTGCCCAAATCACCCCCAAAACATTATAATACATGCCTCACGGTGTGCCTGTCTGTTATTCTCTCTGTGTCACACACATACACCTACAGAGAACTAATTCAAACTCTACTTCAAACACACAACCATATGAAAGACCTTCACAGAATATTTAGTGTGAAACACATGTTAAACTACTGTTATGAAACTTTAAAAGCAAAGATCTAGTAATTCTCCCCTGTGTGTGCTGTTTTATTTGCTCTTACAACAGGGCAAAGCCTGTGCTGTTGAACAACGTGCTATATGAAGGTTTATATTGGTTAGCCACAAGTCATAAGAAAGGCCTAGTAGGAAAGGAGGATATGAAATGAGTTAATTCTAGAAAAATCTTTAAATTTTTTCTCAACCAAACTTCTCCTTTTATTCATGAGCAAAATGGCAACTAAGAATTGTTATACCTTGAGGAATGCTTGCATACTTTGTTGTCTACCAAAGAGGAAAAGGAAGGGCTTCAGCTATTTGACTTGAAATCTATACTGAAATTTGTTGCTGCTTAAAAAGTGGTTGCATTTTAATGTCCACTGTGCTGTTGAATCTGACAAGGCAGAAAGCAGGTGAAAAGAGAGAGGTGAAAAGGGAAGGTACTCGGTACAGCTTCTTGTTCTGTGAGCACAGAATTTTGTTGCTGGGCTCCTTTGCTTCCTCACTGGGGATGACAGTGCTAAATCCTACTGCACAGTGCGGCAATGTGAAGAGCCATTGGGATCAAACAGAACTTAGGAAATGACTAGGTTGGGAAGTTAATCCTTATTTTTCCACGTGAGTGTTTGTGTGTATGTGTCTATGTCTGGAGTTAAGGAGACGGTGTTCTGGAGTCTCTCAGTCATGACCTTGGCTTTAGAACTGGCCCTTGAAATAAACACAGATGATAGGTTGTTCATTGTGTAGCTTCTAAAGAGACATGGCAAGCCTTTATTCTCACAGGTATACTGCTGGGTGAAGACCATACAGACAAGAGAGTTTCAGTTCTTTTGGTTTTGAAGAAATCATCGCATCTCACAGAAAAATCAGAAAAAGATCTTATACTATGCCTCATTTGGAAAATTGTCACTTCTGATGGTTTGAAAACCATTTCTGAGGATGGTATCAAGTTGCTGAGCTGTCATGAGCCTATAATTACTCATCTAAAGCTCCTGGTTAGACAAATAAGCTAATCCAGTGAGCCAGATTTTCTTTTGAGGGAGTAGAGAAGATTAAAGGAAGTATCTGTAGAGTGTGGAAACATCCTTCTGGGAAAACATGTGTGTAGATTCCACTAAATGGAGCTACTAATGGTAGAAATTTAAAAATCCTCAAACTTGAATGATTGCCTAGGCAGTATAACATTACACATATCATTTGCTTATGGATAAATCTAGTTGAGAGAGTCTCAAAAATATCCTTAGGCAGAAAAGACCACTCCATATGGTAAGACAGCTCTAGAGGAAGAGTTAACAGTTGACAATGAGCATGGGGCTGTCAGTGGGGGCGGGGGAGGGAGGGTGTTGGGCACTTCTTACCTTAGAGGTTAGTGATGAGTTTCGGATATATTTGTATTTGGTTATTTGAAATTGGATAGGTGTAGAGAGCCATTGCAATCGCCATTACAAGATGGCGCTGACATCCGCCTCCGTGGTTGCTTTTCTGAGTTGTTTATCTAAAAGTTTCCAGGAAGAGATTTGACTGTTCATGCCCTTAATGCCTGATTGGAAGTATGCATGTAGCCATATTGCTGTGTGTCCGGAGTGTGCTGGAGATATGCTGTAGTTGATTGGATGTTAGTGTTTAAGGAAATAATTGTGATTGGTTAATAGGCCTATTTAAGGTCTATGTTTGAGGAAGTTGGGGTCGACCCAGCATTGCTGTACTAGCTTGCTGAATAAACTGCTGCTCGAGAAGAAGTTATCTTTGTCGTGTCCTTCCTTGCCAGCCGAGGGAGTCGCGGCAGATAGGGAAGGGGGAAAACAAGATGAGAGGTAGGGGTGGGGGAGGGGAAATGGGGACCAAGACATGTTTCCTTAGATAATCTGTGGGTAGTTCCAACAGGTCCTTTATGTTCATTTTATATGATCTTGTCTCAGGATGAGAATATTTTCCTTTCCTCTTCTTTTTTTGCTTTCACCCCTCCCTTTTATCCTCCCTCCCCTCCAAACCCTCCTGTATTTGAAAATTCTCTTGACTCAGTCCCATAGCAGTCACACACACACACACACACACACACACACACACACACGCAAATAGACACAGACACACACAGAGACACATAGACACACACACACACGCGCGCGCGCACACACACGTTCATCATTATTTTACAGGTGAAAAAACTCAAGTTTAGACAGAGAGGATGGATAACATGAAAGTCTTTGGACAGAGATTTCACTCAGGCAGTTTGGTTTCAGGATCCAGATCCTTCTCCACAATTCTAGATGACTACCTTATACTAGCTCATTCAAAGCAGAAAATTGAAACCACAAAACTATAAAAAGAATCTCTTCATTAGTCACCCCTTTTCTTGCAGTCCTGTAACATAATTAAATATTTATGGTCATTGGTATCTGGCAGATGGTGACTGATTCATCAAAAATTTCTAAATTTCTTAGAATATCATGGACACCTGCATGTCATTTTTTTTGATTTCTCTATTTCAGTACTTTAGTTAAGAAACACATTTATTTACCAAGAACGGATAACCATTATATAACATAACAGAAAGAAATAAAGGATTGACAGAGCATGCCTGATCTACATCAGAATGGAACCTACCATCTGGAAGGTGGAAAATTTGTTGAGAAGAAGAACTGTCATAAAAGGGAAATTTTGACATATATTGAAGCTGAACATTCTGGAAGTTCTTATGGCATGTTAGGTAAATGTCAAGATCATTTCTGAATATTAACTCTGACAGGACGCAAAAATGTCTGTCATCTGTGATGATGTGGATAAAGATAAGGGTCTAGACTTCCAGAAATTCATGTCTATATCCAGCATGGAGCTGATAAAACTTCACTGGATAATAAATACCCCCAAAAGGTTACTTTGGTTTATACCAAACAGGTATGAGGCTTTAATGCTTCCTCTTCTCTTGCCAACTCTCTATCTGTTGTCTTTCACCCAGGTTTTTTTCTAACTTTCCCTTTTGCCTCAGGGCAAGGGTTGCTGTCCAGGTAAGTGGAGATCTCACAGGAATATCCAAGCAAACATCTTGTCTCCTCATGCACCTACTTCCATTCTCTGGCAAGAACTATATTGTTTTTCCTCTAGACATCTTGGTTTGAACTCTGAGTTCTTGACTTCATTATCCTTCCAAATACAGAGGTTCCTAATCTTCATTTTAACTATGAAACCAGTACTGAGTTGAATACGAGCATTAAAACATTTCATGTTTCCAATAAAGCCCACAATAAGGATTTGAAGAAAGAGGTGTTGCATAAAATAGAGAGGTAACATGCTTATTTTCTACTTTTTATCCTAGATAAATGTCAGATCCATAAATTTGCCTTTTATTCAGTATTTTGCTCCATTGGAATCCAGTTTAGAACAATACCACCCTTATTTATTTGTTTGCTTTCCATGTTGGTATGATTCTAATGTGTTTTGCCATCTGGAGAGTCTATTTTGTCATACAAACATGTTTGTGTTTGTGAATTTTCCTGTGAAACTATGTAGACTTTAAGAAATTGATACTGTCTTGAAGTTAAAGATAATATATTTATTATGTTATCCACATCTCCTTTCCTGATAGTTAAACATGTTTGAATATAGGTGTGGTGGCACAGACCCGTAATCCTAACTACTCTGTGAATGAGTGGTTAGTCAGGATAAAAAGTTTGCATGATCCTATCTCCAACAGTAAATGGCTAGGCATCTCAGATATGTGAGAAGACTGACAAGGAGGGCGGTCACCGCCAGAGCCAGCCTAGCCAAGAAATGAATAAAGTAACTAAAGCAAAAAAGAGCTAGGGGCATGGCACAAGCAGCAGAGTACCTGTCTTGCAAACATGAGGGCATAAGTTTGAATCTTAGTAATGCAAAATACATCCCTAACAATACACACACACAGACACAGACACAGACACAGACACACACACACCCACACACACACACACACACACACACACACACACACACATGGGCTTGAACACTTCTATCCCAAATGTCTTATCCTTTATTCATTAGATTAGCCCCAATCTATAGTTTCTAATTTTGGGCATACAATAGCATGTTTATTAGTTTGATCATTCCTTTCACTATAGATTTTTTTTAATATTGTGACATGGTTGGTATTTTGAGTATTTTTGACGATCGTGAAGGCTGAGCTCAGGGCCTTCTGCTTGACAGGCAGATGCTCTGTCACTGAAGCCTTGCATCAGCCCTCATGGTTTTTGTTGTATTTGGAATAGGGTCTCCTTGCATTTATGGTTGGGCTGCTTTGGACCTTGATCCTCCTATTTACCTTTTCCAAATACTATTACCCAGTTAATTATTGATTGGAATGGGATTGTGAGAACTTTTTGTCCAGGATGGCCTCTGAATGTGATTTTTCCAATCTCTGTCTCCAGAATACATAGTATTACAGATGTAAACCTTGTTCTTTTTTTCCTTCTCTTTTATTTTTCAATTTGTAAGTTATCATGTCATTTGGATATGATGACTTATACTTCTCCTTATAATAATGATTGCCTTTACTTATCTTTCTTCCTGCCTCAGAGTGTTTAAATATTATATTGAACAGTAATGTACATCATGAAAAATTTTCTTTCTTTACAATTTTTATTTCTAGTTCTATGGGACTTGTATTAGTTTACTGAAAGTTTTCAATAGGCAGTTCTAACCATGTGTTGTGGGCTCACATGTGTAATCCTAGCTCTTCAAGAGTCTGAGATCTGAGGATCAAATCATGGTTCATAGTCTGCCTGGGCAGGAAAGTCTGAGACTCTTATCTGCAATTAGCCACCAGAAAGCTGGAAGTGGAGTTGTGGACCAAATGGTAGAGTATTCAGGCACAATAATGAGGCCCAGAGTTCAAGCTCTGGGACAGGCACAAACAAAACAAAGCAAAACACGTATAGATAAGTCTTACAAAATTCAAGGAGGTGCCTTTCATTGTTTTCTGAGGATTTAATCACAATTATGCATTAACTTTTATCAAATACAGATGATTAGATGAATTTTTCTTTAAATTATTAATACTGTGAGTTACATTACATTTTCTGATGCTGAGATCTCTTGGGTGCTTGAATACACTCTACTGGATAGTGTCAGAATAATTTTAAAAGAAACTAATGCATTAAAAACATGGTCATGTGTAAATATTTAACGTATTTATAAATTAGACATATTTATAATTTTCTTTCCTTCTATTGTTTATCTGATTTTGGATTCCGTGATACACTAGGTTTCATAAAAGGAATTGGGATCTTTCCTTTTTCTTCTTTTATTTTCTGGAACAACTTGTATAAGTAGGGGATTATCTGTTCTTGAGTGTTTGGTAGCACTCAACTGCAAAACCATGTGGGACTAAGATTTGGTCATTTTTGGAGCAGGAATCCTTGGTTTGCATATCCAGTTCTTTAACAGTGATTCATCTATTCAAATATTATATTTCTTCTTGGTTTATTTTGGCATCATAAGTTTTTCCAGAAATCTACTCATTTAAGCTCAATTTTTCAAATAGCTTGGCATATAGTTTTAATAATATTGTATTATTTCAAAATCTCTATTGCATTCATAACTTATTGCTAGTGTTTTTTTGCACATTTTACGCAGAAACTTTTCTAGAAATCTTTCCTGTTTTATTCATCTACTTAAGAAATTGCCATTTAGCGTTATTAACTATATTTATGGTAAATAAGTTTGAAGTAATAATGTCTGGCCTTTATTTTTGTGTTCCATTTTTCTCTGGGTTTTATATTATCATTTGAAAACATGGTTGGATACTTAACTCTGTTATTTTCCTAAATCTTTCTTATTTTAAACAGAGTTATTTTTACCCCTATATATTTTTTCTAAGCTGGACTTAAGCTTTGCTGCATATTTTGTTACAAAGTGTTTTCATTGTCATTCAAGTTGAAGAATATGGTTACTTCCTCTTTATTTCTTATTTGTTACTCACTTATTTAGTTGGATATTTTTGATTAAACACACACACATATGATTGTAAAGCCAACTATAATTGATTTTAATTTTATTATATCATGAGTGTATAACATCTATAATACATATGATGTATATAATAAACATATGTGAATATACAAACATATGCATGTATACCTATTTACATATAATATGTAAATAACACATATAATATATAAAAATATATAATGCATGTAATATACATAAGCATGCATTTAGATATGTCTATGTAAATATTATTTTGTTTATTACATATGTATATTGTGTGTATGTATATACACATATAAGACTGGCATATAGAAGACCATTTGCCTAGTGCTGATAATTCTCCCTAGAACAGGCTTCAAGATGCTTGAAGTCTAATCTACCTCTTGATTTCACATTATATAGTTTCCAGTATTTGTGTAGAATCCTGTAAATTTTTACTTAAATTTGCTAAGGAAATGTACTATATGAATAATGAAGAAAAGAAAACCTAGGTACAAATTGCACACCAATTAACTGATTGATTTTACTAGCAACAATTTTACTTTTGGAGATATATCGGATTCATGTTATCACAACAGTATATATCATGCACCTTGTTTAGGCTTCATAGAGTTCACTCATATGGTAATTTCTGGGAGCAAGTTACTTAGCCTACCAGAAATAGTTGGTAATTCTAGCTACTGATTTGGGGACCAAATTGAGCTGCATTATGAAACTTGGTCTCATACCAAACAATTAACAAAAGAAAAATAAAATATATGTATAAGTAAATAAAAACATAGAGAAATAAGTCAAAAAAGAAAATAAAAGACATCTAATGAACAACTAATTCTTCCTGTTTTGAGTATTTTCTCCAATTATCTTCCAAGACAAAATTTTCTCTTTACTCATGTTCCAAGTTGTTCCTGGTTGGTCTTCATTTCCTGCTCCTTATCTTTCTGACCTGGTAATGTTAGAGCAGAGAAAGAGCAGCAATGCCACCTATTTGCGTGTATTTTCATCTCAGAGACTATAATAAAGAGAATGAGAGAGAGAGAAACAGAATGAGAAAGAATGAGAGAGAGAGAGAGAGAGAGAGAGAGAGAGAGAGAGAGAGAGAGAGAGAGAGAGAGAGAGAGAGAGAGAGAGAGAATCTGAATAGAATGGGTAGAAAAGCAGAGCAACTAGTCAGGACTTATTTTGCCATCTTCTGAATCACAGGCACTGATTTCCTCTCCAGCCTTTCTCTAAACACAAACCTCGGCAAGCTGTTGTTCCTGCTCAGCCCTGTGAACATTTAATCTAATGCTCTGGCAGCTGCAGGACCTCTTATTCTCTTGTTTTTCTCTTACACATAATGATCATACATGTGTTGTTTCCAAGATACAATCTCAGTTCTTAAAAGGGAAGAAACATAAATTCTGGATTTTAATTACCTTAGCTAACAATTGCTTTGTCAATGAGCGAATCATGCCTCTCTGACAAATGAGATTCTTGAAGATAAATAAGAGCTGCAAAGCTGGCAACCAAGACAAAACTTTGCTTTTACTCTACTACCTTCTATCAGAACATAACCGCTGCTCATATCTAGAGGGAGAGGGAAAAACAACTTTGGAAGGGTTATATTTGATAAGCCTTCTTCATTAAGCCTAAATCAAATCAAGAAGGCCTCTGTGTTCTTTTTGGTTCAGTTCCAGTACAAGCACTTTTTCTACTTCCCAAGACTTGATTCCATTCCCTCACACTCAGCCACATACACAAGAACATAGTCATGCATTTTCTCTTCTCTTTTCCTACTTGGATTCTCAGCACCATCACAACCACAATATATTTTGCTTAAGGATCAGCTTAGAATATGTCTTCTACCATCCAAATGTTAAATCCATGAATGCTAGAATTCCTTTCTACTTGATTTGGCTGATTTTGCAACATTTAGAAGAACTATTAACAAATATATAATCAACTAAAATATGTATGCTCAATAAATGAATTAATTTCATTATATCACTATCATATTTAGTTCTATTTTTTATATGTGCTCTTGGTTTAAGTAACATTGAAGCTTTAACATCTCTGGACTTCATTATAACGAGCTAGAAAAGAAAAGGATGAGGTAATTGGTTTACTAAGATTCATTGTAATAGGTTCTGAATCTAGGTATTTTAGATTCAGTTTAAGGCAATGAAACAAAAATGTGAAAAGTTGGTAACAGAGAGTGCTTTTCTATAATGAAATGATGATCTTAAAGAGTTGAGAGTAAGAGCTGGAAGAACTAGGTAGAAGTGGGCAGTCAAATCTGATAAACAGGAAAAAAATGTCAGAGATCAAGAAGGGAAAGTTTATGAATGTTTGTGCTTAGGGCCACCGTTGCAGTATTCTTGATGCAGAAAGCAAATATGGGATGTTATCTGTCATCTATTAAGCATTGGGCAAGAATGGTTTTGAGTTAATTACTTCAGGGCGAAAAGAACTATTTAGGAACAAAGTTTGTGTTGAAACATTTTTATGGCTACTGGTCACCAAGGACCAGGCGCTTTTCAGTGATAGTATACTGAAGGTGAAAGAGATGACCAATAGAAACAGAGGATAAATTGATACAGTCATGAAGATGTACGCCTATGTTTGGAAAGTTTAAGGAGAATTCTTAGGAAGATTTTCTAGAAAACCTCAGGGGAGAGTTCATCTATTCTAATTTCTCTCTCACCACCACAAACAAAAGAATGTTTTTCTGAATATTTATTTTGTTTACTTGGTGTTTCACAAGGCCTCAATCTCAAGCTGATAGGCAGTAAAAACATAAAATTGGATGGCTTTTTCCCTTGGAGAAAAATTCAACTTTCTCAATAAGCACATACTTTTGCAACATTCAAAGTGACTTTAAGTAAATATTTGGTTTGAGTTCCTCCATTCTTAAAAAAATTCAACTGACATCATAACATCACTGAAATTTTATTAAATAAAAAAATCAAACATCAAACATAAGTAAATTAAAGCATAACCATTTCTCTAGTTTATAAAGCTATCCACAATTCCAGTAGGATTTTCTAATTAAAACCAAGAAGGAAATAAACAGACTAAATCCCACAGGAATCTATTAAATGAAGCTATAAATTAAAAAAAGAATAAAACAATGTTATAACATGTCTTTTGTATGAGTTTCTGCATTCTTTTACTTCTTTACACTATAATTTCAATGTTGAAATATTACCATGAAAAAATCTACTTAACTGAATGGAATAAAGATAATATTAATCTATTCAACTACTGCTTTTTAGTCAGTATTCAACGTAAACATAGTACACTTTCATAAACATAGTAAACTAGATTTGAGAATGACACACAACCCTCCTTAAATGTATACAGTAATATTTCCTATATGTCCTTTGCAAACAAATTTGTTTAAAACAAAAACATGCATGTGACAAAGTGATTTCTACTAATTTGTAAAATTAGTACTATAGGCAGGAATAAAACCTATCCATTTTATTTTCATGTATTTATTTATTTTGTGGTCAATACCACCATTTGAACTTAAGGCCTTGTGCTTGTTAGACAAGCTTCTGCCACTTCAGCCATGCTTCTTAGCCATTTTTACTTTAAGTTAATTTTATATAAAGTCTAGCATTTTTTGCTGAAGGTTACCCTTGATCTGTGATCTTCTCCCTTCCATATCAATGGAATGACAGGTGTATGCCCCCGAATCATGGCTCATTGTGCAGGATCTCCTTACTTTTTAGCCTGGGCTGGCCTCTAATTTCTCCTTTCCCAGTATCTTGAATTACAGACATAAACCATTTTGCCTGGCTCATGAGAATGTTCTGACTTACATTGTAAAACAAAATGACTATGCCTCTTGAGATTCAAGAGTAGCCCAGAATCAGAGGCTAAGGGCTTCTGCTTAGCTTCCCAGATAGTCCATTTTGGGGGATAGAGCTCTTTATGGAAAAGAGAGTCAAGGTTTTTCTCAGTCCATTAGGCAGGGTGTTTATGAAGGTGAGTGATCTCGAGTGCAGGATAATGTGGTGTCATTGAAACTGTAATTTGTTCAGGCTGTATAAAGAATAAGGGCCAAGGAAGGAAGAGAGAGAAGAGTAATTACATTTTTTTAATCAGATGAAAGCTGACATCACTAGAAGTGCTGTAGAACACCCAGAGCACACTGCTACTTTAATCAAAGAGTTTTGTTTGGAACGAGCAACAGTGAATTTGCCCTGCTTACCTTTATCTTCTATCATAACTGTTAGTGGACAGACATGGATTCTAGACATTTGACAAGCAATCCATGACTTTCTTCAAGTAACCTTCTAAAAAGTGGACTACCAATGAAAGTACAATTCTGTATTAATTTTCTAGGGTTTTCTTAACTGAGTATCACTGAAATAGGTAGCCTAAAGCAATAGAAATTAATTTTTTTCACAATTCCTTAGAGGTTAGGTTCCTGAAATCTGAGTATTAGAATGATTGGCTCCTTCTGAAGACTGAAAAGATGTTTTCCATGCGTTGCTCTTAAGTTCTGATGATTGCCATTGGTTCACCATTCAGCTTCTTTCCACCCTCCATGCCATTCTCCCAACAGCATTTCCTCTATGTTTACATCCATATTTCCAACTTTTTATTTAGATACCAATCATGAGGTAAGGGCCCATCCTAATCCAATATAACCTTATCTCAACTCTACTATGTTTGAAAAGATTTCATCTCCAAAGAAAATCACATTTATAGTTACCAGGGTTTAGAACCTGTCTTCTAGCTATCCTGGTTGAATGGATGTTTCAAGGAGGAGAAGAAGCACATTCACCAGGAATCCCTCATTCTTGAAATTCTCCAGAACTTTCTAAGAAATCCCAAAATTCTGCTGAGAGAAGCATGAAAGAGAAGGAGTATAAAGGTAAGTATAACCATATTAGTATCAGGACAGTCAAGTTAATCTCTAGATCAGCTTTGGCTAGAAAGAATATAATAAAAAATGATGTCCATAGACTCAAAAGTCAACAAAATACTTCATTTTTAAAAAGTGATTCTAAGTGAGTAGGCCTGGAGGAGCTTTCATGTCTAGAAAGAAAGTGTGTACACACACACACACACACACACACACACACACACACGCACACACACACGCAGTCCAACAATGAAAGTCGGAGAAAAGCAGGTGGTATATTCTGTCCAAAAGTGTTGGACTTGAAATCTAGAAAAAACAAATCTTTCTGTTTGAAGAGAGGCAGCTAGAATTCTCTCTTCAGGGGAAGTCCAACTTTTTAAATTTAGTGTTTTGGATTAGGACCGTTTACATTATAGAGATAAATCTTTTTTTTATAAATCAGTCTATTGATTTACATGTTAATTTTGTTTAAAAACACCATCACAGTAACTTCTACAGTAATATTTGACCAATTATTTGAAGCTGTGACACAATCAGTGTGAGACAGATTAGAGAATTTGAGGATTTTTTCTGTACTGCTGATGGTGTGAGTATCTGATCATTATAAGCTATTCTATGAACTACTGCTATTATCAACAGAGACTTTCAGATGAAGACATGAAGCTAAAAGATATTAAGTAAATAGCCTAATATCACATGAACACTAAACAGTAGATCCAGGGCTTAAATATATCTACTCTAGATGCAAAAATCTAGATGCCAAAATCGTAACCTCCGTGTTTATTTTTTAAACAGTAGACCATCATTGTTATTCATTGATTAATCATCTGACCAAAGAAAATGGCAGCTAGCTACATGGAAATCAATTCAGTTTAGTCCAAAGGGGCTACTGGTCAACTGATTCACTTGTGTTTTGTCAATTTATCTCTAAATGATTGATAGCTCTTTTGATTTAAAATAAACCATGGTTTTCAGATATTTAGAAGACTTAAATGGATTAGAAAGATTGGTCAGTAGCATGTTATTTATTACAAATAGTATGAAAGAATCCGTATTTGTAAGGATTGACACCACGAGTAGAAATAAATCCCCAAGAAAGATTCCTTGTAACTTATTACCTGTCCCTTGCAAACATGATTAACTGAGTGCTTTTAAAGTGTTGACAATTTGATTGTGATCAAATCTCATTGTTCACAGGATAGTGAAAAAATCATTTAGACACCAGAAAACAGAGAGAGAAAGAGAGAGAGAGAGAGTCGGGGGGGAGAGACAGACAGAGAGAGACAGACAAAGAGAGACAGAGAGAGAGAGAGAGAGAGAGAGAGAGAGAGAGAGAGAGAGAGAGAGAGAGAGAGAGAGAGAGAGAGAGAGAGGGAGAGGGAGAGGGAGAGGGGCAGAGGCAGAGGCAGAGGCAGAGTGACAGAGAAATTGTATGACATAATTTAAATTTTCTATCTCCAATATTTATGAAACATAGTTTCATAGATGCATGTGTAAATTGAAGTTAATTAATAGTATAACCAGAACTGTCTGTTTGGAGGCCAAAATTCAACAGCAATGGCTTGGCAGGATTGTCTTTGTATTCTGGAGAAAAACTGAGAGATGGTGCTTTTTCTGAGCCTGCTGGAGGCTTGTATCCCTCACTTTTAGTGAGTGGGATCACAACACTGCTGAGACTTCCTAAGTTATACCCTTATTGCCTCCTTACTCACTGATCCACAGTAATAGCTGCTCAAATAGGTAATGAACATGCTTCCTTAGAAGAAGTTATTTAACCCCAATCTAAGCGGTTGGAGGAAGAACATTGCTGGGAGACTTTGATGCTGGTAAAATAAAGAGTATTTTTGAAAATAACCTGATGAAAATCAAGACAGGTGCTATTTAGGAATTAAACTATACCTTGCATATGGAAGCACTAACTTATTTCTGGATTTTCACCAGCAAAATTCTAGGCATAGCAAAAAGGTCTAAAACACTTCTTTTCATTCTTTCTTTTTTTTTTGGTCATTTTTTCAAGTGCTATCTGAATGATGCTTATAGATAAAGTAATGGGCCTGAGGAAAATCTCTGATTATGGTTCTAATCCTTTACAAAAGCCATATGCTGGCCGGGAGTTTGGCCTAGTGGTTAAAGTGCTAGCCTAGCATGCATGAAGACCCGGGTTCGATTCCTCGGTACCACATACATAGAAAAAAGCCGGAAGTGGTGCTGAGGCTCAAGTGGTAGAGCTCTAGCCTTGAGAAAGTCCAAGGACAGTGCTCAGGCCCTGAGCTCAAGCCCAGGACTGGCAAAAAAAAAAAAAGCCATATGCTATTTTTCAATGACAATGATAACTATACCCTGAAGAAGTCTGGTATGATGTGTCTGTATGCAGAAGGTTCGGGTTTGTGGCACTGGAAGACTGTCAAAGACCAGGTCATGGGTGTCCTCTCAAGACAAGGCAAATTTATGCCTTTGTCACCAGAAAAATATTGCCCAGGGACCATGAGCTTTTCAGTTTCCTATAAACTTTTTTGGAGCCTAAAAAATAGAGAAAGAAAAAGAAAAAAAATTGATTCCAAATATGAAGCAAAGTTGAAGTGCTTACATACTTAATTCAATGCATGTACATAGCATATAATAGCATCTTCTTCTATTACCTGTTAAGTATTTTATTAGTGAAATATAAAAGTGATTTGTGGATTGGATGTTTTCATGTTACCCAACTTCTCAAGAATGAGCGATGACTACAAAAAATGAGCTGCTAATGCTAATTTAAATCCATTAATTGTGTCCCATAATTTCTAAAACAAAAATCATGAAAATTTTTACTTTTTATTATATCAAAATATTATATGAATTCGCTCTTGCAAAGGGCCTATAGATTTTTTTTGAAAGGAACATATTTGATACAGCATTCATGAAGCCACTAATAGGTTGTGAAGGCTCATTTATGATTTAAATGACTCCGTGTGATAACAGAACAGTATCTTTGAAAAGACTACCAGGGAAGTCCAACTAACAGCAAGAGTCTAGAGGACAGTTAGTTAGCAGTGCAGATTCTCAGGGGGGGTCTGTCAGCAAGTGATCACAACATGTTAAACCCAACCAAAACAGAACTGACAATTCAAGTCATAGTCTCAGCCCCATAGCCTGTAAATTGGAGGTGCTGAATCACTACAAACTAGCACAAGACAAAATCGAGGCTTGGTAGCAAGTTTCACTGACTGACTTACAAGCAACTTGGTTGCTTCCAGGTCCATAAATAAGTTTCCAATCCAAGAGAAAGATTTACATGTAGTGATCAAGGCAGTCAGACCATATTTATTAAGTACCTACAAAGTACTGGGAACTATAAATAGTTTGGTTACAGGAGAGTATTATTAGAGGTCCCAGTTGCTCTCTTTTGTTTAATAGCTGTCTGGATGTCAACTTCTACATTCTGGTGCTTATTGCCTAATGACAAAAGAAAATCATTAAAGTAATAACAAGTGTCACCATAGAGAAATGTAGTATGAAGATTGTAGGAGCAAGAGGCCTAATTAGGATATTACAGAAAGATCACAAGTTGAGAAATCATATCCAGATCAAGGCGCTTACTTGCCCAGAGAATCATCTGTTGGACAGAGCTGTTGGAGAGAGGATAGAAATTTGGCATGGAAGCACTACTACAGAATCTGGCATGAATCGGGACAGAACGGCTGTATGTTAGCCCTTCACAAATGACTGTTTCCCTAGGACAATACATGACAATGAGAAATTAAGTATTTTTTTAGGGTTCCAGGATATCATTTATTCTCTCATGAATAAGCTTTTTTATTTGAAGATCTTCACTAGCATTTCCTGTCAGTTACCATGACTATCCTACTTAGTTGTTTTTGGATTGTCCATTGAGAAATCTGTCCCTTTCAATCTTTAATGTGCAACGTAGGGCTTTGAAGCCTCGCATATCCATAACTCATGCACCATTTTTGAGCATTATAAATAAGTCATATTCAACACCAATTAATATCATCATCAAAAATATTGTACCTGGCACACATCTCATGCAAGGAGCAGGCACTGACTGTATAAAGTGTTCTCCACCGGAACTCTCTCAGTCCAAACGACTTCATGCAGGGAAAATAAATAACCATGAGCAGGGAGCAGGAAGTATGATCTGGGAAGAGGAACATTTAGTTTCCCCCGTCTCTTCCTCCTAGAAGCTCTTAGCACAGCACCTCTCTCATTAAAAATTTGTTATCATAAAAAGGGTAAAGGATTTGTTGGATTTTCTAATGTCACATCTGATTTTGAAAGACAACCAGTTCTCTTTAAATGACCATTATTTAAGGCAAAAATAATTCTTATTATCAACATTAGTTGTTCAGAAGTTTTTGGACAGGAAGTTTGCTTGTGGCATTTCTATGCTTGTTTACCATGTACTCTTCCTCACCTACCACCCTTCCCCTAGCTTTTTTTTTTGTTTCTTTTGGTTTTAGAGATAGTTGCCCTGTCGCCTGGCCTTCCTTCCAAGGAGTGAGAAGGAATGTGATAATGCAGCCATTTGTACTGAGCATGCTCCAGCTGAAAGGCCTTTTGTAGGCTCTTCCAGGCTCAGAGAAAGGTATTCTTTGTTAGCCATTTGTATTTTAAGATGACCTCACAGATAGGGCTTTATCACCAAGGGGCTGAAAGTGCCGGGCAAGGCCCTCAAGGCACAAGGGAAGGCTTTTTGGTCTGAGGTGAGAGCCTGCTTGCAGAGGGTGGAATTTGAAGTGTCACCTTCCTTCAGGCTGCTTGTCAGAGAAGTTGGCTCACATCTGTGAGCTGAACACCGGATTCCTTTGTTGGAGTGTGTCCTGATCCTAAATTCTATAATAAAAAAAAAGGAGGGGGGGGTGGCAGCGCAAGCTGTTGCTGCCTTCCTTGAAGCACTTTGAGGTCTCTAACAGCTGCTCTCATTTTTGCAGAAAAATAATGACAATGGAAAGGTTAACAAAAGTTAATTTTAAGATGAATTCTATGCTGCTATATGTGGCATTTCCTTTGTTATATGAATCCTTCAGCAAAGTGCTCTTTTGTTACATACCTTTTTTTTAAGAGAAAATTTTGTTTGTCACCTTTAAAGCTGCATCAATCACTTAGTAATGGGGGGAAAAGCCAATTTAATGATCTACTTTGAAAACAAACAGTATAACTTGACTTTGGCATGGACAGCCTATTATCATGTGGTCAGCTCATTCTATTGCAGTGACATTATCTGCTGAGGATATTATAATGGTGGAAAATATTTCAGCTTTGTTATCGGAACAATGAAGTTGTGATATTTAATTATAGAGAAGTGTGTTTCATTTGGGGAATTTGGTATGTTTACTCTCATTGTTTACTCATCAGAACACTGTGAGGCAGTAATCTACTCAGAACATAATATTATATAGTGCCCCATGCAAGTTATTGATTCAATACTGTCCCCGTCTCTTCTTTTGTTATTTTATTTCTTCCAATAAATTTGATGATTAACAAGTTCATCAATTATGAATGGCAGCAATGAATACACTGTAGTACCAAGTAACAGAAGATGCCTGGAATGTGGTGAATAGCACTTCTGGCTAGCTTTTTACTTTAGGAATAATGCAGCAAGAAAATGATTCTAGGTGGAAATGATAGCAAATAAGTGGATCTCTCTCTCTCTTTCTCTCTCTCTTTTCCTTCTCTCCTCCCTTCCTCTCTCCCCATCTCTTTTTTCAGTCCATCTTTCTTGTTTTTTTTTCCTTTTCCTGAGCACCTAATATGTGTCAGACATTATGTTTCACAGATGAATCAGAGACACTAGCCTTTGGGATCTCCTCATCTCATGAAAAGCCGACACAATAAAAGACTTGGTGCTTACATGTGGTTATGAATGGGAAAAAAGAGTCATTATAGTACGTTAGTAAGGATGAGCTGATTGGAAAATCAGAGAATCTTGCAACTCTTGAGCTTGAGGAAGCTTCTAAAGCAGTGTCTACCTTTATTTGACATGGAAGCTTCTGAGCATCTGAGCATTGGCTAGCCCAAGGTCATGGACCAAGTTTATGGCAGAATTAGAATGGCAGTCCAGTCTCTTGATTAGTGGTTTGGTTTTGTTTTGTTTTCCCTACTGCATCATATTCCTCTTGAAGTTCTGTTTCCAGACTAGGGCCAAGGGGATGGGAATTTCACTGAAGAATAAATAACAGGAATCCTACGTCAGATTGAGAGGTTTTCTCTACTTCCCAGTTTCCTGCTGTAGTCCTGTGGTAACACTTTCACTCTTTTCTTTCGTTTGAGACTGAAGAGCAGATTACAGAAGAAGCTGGCTACAGGCTGCCTGTTCAACAGTTGGGGAAGAGATACTCAGGGCTTTGGTTTGGGGGATGCTGCAATATTCTGAGTCACTCACTCTGAGTGTCCTCAGATTCACAAAAGTGCCACAGGGACCAGGGAGCAGAACCTTTGTATATACAGAGGTCTGGGAAGAATGGATTGAGGGCTACCACCAAATTCACATGGGAGTTGTGTTCTCAAACACAGTATAAGAAGACAAAAATGCCCTTTGTTTTGGACAGGAGGCCATAATCAGCCACAAGGCTGGTGACAGTTAACTGTGGAGAAATGCAGCATCGCCTGATGTGAGCCACCACCATTGAGCGATTTAGGAAAATACTTCTTGCCTTGTTTGTTTTCAGTTATTGACTACTTTATTTGACAAAAATCACATATGTTTATAATGGATATTATGAGGTTTTGATGTGCCAGTGCATTGTGGGGTAGCTAAAATATATTAATTAGAATAGGTGTGTTACTGACTACTTTCTTTCTTCAAAACTGTTTTTTTTTGTCGGTTGTAGGACTTGAACTCTGGTCCTGGGTGTTGTCCTTGAGCTCTTCAGCTCAAAGCTATTGTCCTCCTCCTTGAGCCACAGCACCACTCCCTCTGACTATTTTCTTAGCTTTGTACTTCAGCTTTGTGCCTTTTGAGGGCTGTTAGAGTACATAGAAGAAGCCAAAGCCTCATTCCATTGACCATCTTGGTAGAAGGTGCATCATCTGAAATAAATCAGTAATAATATAAAACTTTACTGAAGGTTAAAGAGTTGTTCTAAGTAAATATTCATGTTGTTATATTCACTAGAAAGTATATATAAAATAATAAATGACAATACAATATAATAATATATAACATCTATGTATATAATCCAGCATAACATTGGTAACTTGCAAAAAGCAAAAGGAGTCATGGATAAATTCTGGCTACCTTCTGCTCATCTGATGTCAATGCATGTCTTTATGACACAAAAACCAGTATACATGTGCTAAAAAATCAGTAAAAATGCCTTGGGGAAAAAATGAGGAAAAGGTTGCGAAAAGAAATAATGCAAGTCTGTCCTTTTGTCACCATTGTTCCAAAGGATCATATTACACACACACACACACACACACACACACATGCCAATGTGTGGGAGTGACCATGCTATGTATGTATGTGTGCAGGTATGTGAGTGTGTGTTGTGTCTGCATATACTCACATAGCAGAAAAACAAATGGAACTAATGTTCATCATAATTGAATAGGGTAAAAGCTTAGAAAGCCACCATGTTCTGCCTCATAGACATAAAATGACTGAGGGCATGAATGTCTAGGAGATACTCAGTATGAGGAAAGAGGGGAAAGGAGGGGATACTGAGGGGTGAAAGTTTCAAAGGATATACATACATACATACATACATACATACATACATACATACATAATCTATGCATACATAATGAAATACATATATACATACGTAATGAAATCCACTAAATGCTGTTTGGGAAAGCATCATCATTCTGTAACATGTTCGTAGTAAAATCCTGTTACTTGTAAATATTCTATCATGTACAAATATCTACGTCTTAGCCTTTGTGTTATCTGTAGCAGCAGACTAGAGGAGCAGGTTGAGAACGAGGATGTTTTAATGCCTTTTGGAGATAAAACTGGACTTTCCACTGAAGTGAGATTCAATGAACTTAGACAAAAGAAGCACATCCGCTGGCTGAGGTCCTCTGCTTCTTCTGCTACTACATTCTCACTGATGTTTCTTTCCTAAGCCAAACAATTTTCTTTTGCAAGTATTGATGGTTTCTACCTGCTGTTATAAATAGCATTTTTGCCAGTCCTGGGCGTGAGCTCAGGGCCTGAGCACTGTCCTTGGACTTTCTCAAGGATAGAGCTCTACCACTTGAGTCTCAGCACCACTTCCGGCTTTTTTCTATGTATGTGGTACTGAGGAATCCAACCCGGGTCTTCATGCATGCTAGGCAAACACTCTACCACTAGGCCAAACTCCTGGCCCTTATAATTAACATTTTTAAAATTTCACTTTAATATATTATTTAAATAACTATTTTTATGCATCTCCAAAATATAAGAAAACAAACTCCAATGTTTTTATTATGTTTTTCCTATGGTTATTGAGTATTTTCATCTTGAGAAAAAATTAATAGATACACATGTATCATATCTGTATATGAATTTAGATGTTATTTCAGTAAGAAATCAGATACCTGGCTATACTTTTTTTATTTTTTTAAATTTTTTTTGCCTGTTCTGGGCTTAAGCTCAAGGCCTGAGTTCTACCACTTGAGCCTCAGCACCACTTCCAGCTTTTTTCTATGTATGTGGTACCGAGGAATCGAACCTGAGTCTTCGTGCATGCTAGGCAAACATTCTACCACTAGGCCAAACTCCCGGTCCCTGGCTATACTTTAAAAAACAACAACAACAACAAGAAACTATCCCATATATATGACCAGCCGGTTTTCCTGAGCTTTCTCTTTAAACCAGATTTTCCATTTATTTAGTATGCATAGAAAGCGGTTTAGTAATTTTTATAATGGACTAACTTTGAAATTGGAATTGAGCAAGAGAAATGAAGAACTATGTTTCACAACAGAAATGTTATTCAGCATGACGTATTTAAATGAGCAATAGGTAAATGCCCAGTCCCTTGGTACAGAAGGAAATCCTACCAAACCCATATGTTATCTTGTAATTGACGGAGTTTGGTTTGGCAATTATGTTTCCTCAGAATAACAGCCTGGCTTCCCTCCCTGAGTGTCTTTTTTCAGGTTTTTTTTTTTTTTTTGGCAGTTCTTATTCTGGCAAATTTTTTGGAAGTTCTTCTGTAATTCTTGGAGTACACCTTCAGTAATGTACTCAGAGACACATCTCGGCTAGACAATTTAATGCACGTCTGGTGGGAAAATCCAGTCTGGCTAGAAGTTATTGGCAAGCTGTTGTCTATTACCAGAAAGTAAAGAGTGAATAAGAAATTTCCCAACAACTTTCCCAGTCCCTTACTTTAGTTAATTTTGTTTTGAATACACAGGGCAAAGTGGGTTTTTCACCTATACACCTAGGAGCCTCTATTGTGTTTTGCCTTAGTGTGTTACCTGACATTGCAGAATGATGTTGGCTAAGGGAAGTCCTTGACTTGTACACAATCTTCTGAGGAAATTTTTCCCCTCAAAATGGTGCTAAGTGTGAGAAGAGCCTTTTCTGTTCTCTGAATCTGAAATATTGGACTTATGCTCCAGCTCTGAATTCTTACACTGATACCACTTCACTTTGCTGCTTGTGTTCCAGGTAAGTGGTAGCAGAGAAGTACTGAACTCATTTTTGGTTAGGTGACACTTTAAATTCTGGTACTTCTCCCAAGCTACCTCAGATGCCCGGTCCAACTTTTTTTTTTTTTTTTTTTTTTTTTTCCCAGTCATGAGCCTTGAACTTTGGGCCTGGGTACTGTCCCTGAGTTCCTTTTTTTTGTTTTGTTTTTGGGGGGCCAGTCCTGGCTTGATCTCAGGACCTAAGCACTGTCCTTGGGCTTTCCTCAAGGCTAGTGCTCTACCACTTGAGCCATAGAGCCACTTTCAGCTTTTCTATGCATGTTGTACCAAGGAATTGAACCTAGTTTTCATGCCTGCTAGTCAAGCACTCTATCACTAGGCCAAACTCTTGGCCCCTAAGTTCCTTTTGCTTAAGGCTAGAACTCTACTACTTGACAACAGCACCATTTCCAGAATTTTTGTGCTTAATTGGAGATAAGAGTGTCATGAACTTTTGAACTACAATCCTCAGATCTAGGCCACTTGAGCAGTTAAGATTACAGGCATGAACTACGGTGCCCGCTTATCTATATTCTTTTTGTGTGTGTGAGTTATGGGGCTTGAATTCCGCCTGGGCACTGTCCCTGAGCTCTTCAGCTCAAGTCTACCACCCTACCCTTGAGCCAAGCTCCACTTCCTGTTTTCTAGAAGTTAATTGGGATAAGAGTCTCAGGTCCTTTAGTGCCTGGGCTGGCTTTGAATCTTGATCCTTAGATCTCAGCCTCCTGATTAGCTAGGGTTACAGCTGTGAGCCACCTTGCCCGGCTTATCTATATTCTTATACTCATCAAACGCCAGCATTTGTTTCTTCTTTTCTTTTTAAATCAACAAAAAAATACACTTGAGTATCATGAACAACTTATTCAGGGTTATCTACACTTGAGCCACTACTTCAGCCTGGCAATTTTGTTGGGTTCACAAACAGAACTGTTCAACAACTCTTGAGTTTCTGATTTATTCCCACACCTAGTTGAGTCTGTGATTTCCATTTAACTGAGTTGTTAGCAATACCCTTGTTTATTGCAGCACTATTCACAATAGCCAAGCTATGGAAATGGGGCAGATGCCATATAACTGATGAATGGATTAAGAAAATGTCCCACATATAAAAACACAGCATCATTATTCTGCCATAAGAAGAAAGAAATTATAACACTTTCAGGGAGATGGATACAACTAGAGAGCATCATGTTAAGTGAAATAAGCCAAGTTCAGAAGGGTAAAGGTCAAGTGTTCTCTCTCAAGTGAACATTAAACTTTAAAAGGTAAACATATACATAAATACAATTAAGACCATACCTTGTACCAAGTATCAAGATGTCATAATGAAGCTCCCTGAAAACTTAATAATAGAAGGCAAAACTTAAAATTAAAGGTGAAAGAATGAATGATAGTGGTAATAAATCTGATTAATATAATAAATGAATATGTGAAATAACATGGTGAAACTTCTCTTAAACAATCAACATATATGGAAAAATAATGAATGACAAAAACGTAAAACATTTACTGTATAAGAGGGAGAGGATTATAGGAAGGATGAGGAAAGGCTGAGTGATATAAATATAGGAAAATAAAATAAAGAAGTATGGTTTTTTTTAATAGAAACCAAGTTTTGAAGCCAGAAGTACCTCAGGCATGATAAACTTTCTACTGCTGAGCTAAAAATTCCAGTTTTGCATAACAATCCAGGATTGTGAGATTCAGACCCATTATTTACTTAGTACTTTCCCTCTGCATTGTGAACAGCTCAAGGTAGAGCAACTGGTAAAGCCCAGTTTCCCTGGAGTATTTCATTCTGGGGACATAATAAAATGCTGGAAACAGACACAATAAAATTGTAACAGATATTATATGATGTTCATGTGAAATAATAAATATTTCTAAATTTGCAAATTGTTTAGTTATTCCCTGTCCTAATAACTAAAATTGCTATTACTTAAACAAAGGCCCCGACTCTGTAGTTCCTTTTCCTCAGACATTGAGTCTAGCCTTCCTTTTTATAATAACAAGCGAACTTCTAGGATAAGTACTCTTTTTTCATATATTTTTAATTATAATAGAAGGGTTACATGATATTTGCCAGATAGAAGGGTTAATTACTCTTATGCTTCTTTTCTTTTGCATCCTATCTTTTTGAATAAGGGTCACATACATAACTTAAACTTCTCTCTTGGAATGGAATAAAAATGTATGAGAACTATGTAGACCCTTAACAAGGCATCACAGAGTCCAGGAGGATTATTAAAAAGAAATCACAGTGATTCTTACTCTAAAGTCCATCATTAACATGTACCTGTACTGTGACCCGATTGTTTCACTAGAAAAGGAACTTTGGAACTTAATGAAATAAAATTCAGATGGCAAAATGCTTGATGGATACGAAGCCATTTTTCTGCATAATTAATTGCTAAGTATCTGATACAGTTTGAATAGTTCCTCTGGAAGATCATTCTTATTCTATTTATTTAATTGTTTATTTATTACTACTATTATTTTTATAGTCCTGGGATTAAATTTAGGCCCTTCTGCATAGTAGATAAATGCTATACAGCATTAGTTCAGTTCTTTGAACTTTCTTTTTCTTAATTTATTGGTAATAGCACTTATAAAAGTAATTATCAAAGGATCTGAGCACATTTTCTTCTTAGATTAAGCTGTTAGGGAAAGCAAGCAGGTGAAAGGAGAGAAAGAAGGCAGAGATTTCAACAATCCAGAACTTCCTACTTGGTGTTACATGAAGTCTCTCTGCAGCCAAGATTAAAGCCTGTTTTAGTCTGTTGAGGTCTCTGCTTTCTTCCTCTCCTTTTATCTACTCCATCTTTCCCTAACATAAGCCACACTGACAAATTACTGTTTGAAGTCACTCTAAAACTCTTTTATTTTTGTGGTACTGTGGTGTGAACACAGGTTCATGTACCTTCTAGGCCAATGTTTTATCATTTGTGTTATGTTTTTAGTCTTTTCTTGGCCATAGTTACTTTTGAGATAGAGTTACTTTCTTAGAGACAGCCTCAAATGAAAATTCTTTTACTTAGCTGGCATCACGTGTGCCACCATGCCTGGAATTTTGCTGAGATGGATGTCTCATTTATGGTTTGCTACACAAGAATGAACTTGATGCCAATGCTAGACAAAGCTATGAGCTCTTTGTACTGAGCAGGTCAGCATATGGCTAACCGTCTTTGTGTCTATTAGAAGAAAAGAAAACCAGCAACTTAAACTTCAGAAACTGGAAAACACAAGGAGAAATAACAATCGTATAGTCATTTTTAAAGGCATAATTTCTTATGAGATTTTAGGAAGAAGTAGAAACTGACATCAGAACCCACTCTAAAATAGATGGAACTAACTTTGAAATCCATCCTTGAACCAACACTTTTAGAGAAATGAATGCAGTACCCTACATATAGTGTGGTTTTAGTCACTTCAGTTTGGTTTTGTTATTTTTCATAAAATCTGAAATTGAAAGATTCCTGCAGCTATTATTGCAGTTGGCTTGCTGAGTGAACACCCACTATGCTTTTCGAGGTTTCTGAAATCCAAATGGAACAAAATCAGATAGTATCGGTTGTAGTAAGGATGGCCTCTCTGAGATGTTACCAGATGCAACTACAACAAAGAAATAGGTTCTTCTATCTATATGCTGACATTACCATATTAATATCATCAGCCAGACAAAATTCTAGATTGTATACCCAATCTCCTATGTAATATCTTCACTGTCTTTTAGTCAGCCTGATTTCAATGCATCTATAAATAATTTTAGTTATCCCCATAATTCTATCCAGAACTTTCTACACTGGCATCTCAGTTGATAGCAATTCTTTCTCTGGTTCTCTGTGGTCATGTCTATATAAGCCTAGCTACTCACGAGGCAGAAATATGAGGATTGTCATTCTAAGATAGCTCAAAGAGAAAAATCCTTGAGACTCAGCCTCCAATTAACTAGCAAAAGAGCTCTACTGGAGGCATGGATCAAATGGCAGGGTAAAAATGCTGAACAAAATTCAAGGCCTCGAGTTCAAACTTTTGTGCTTTCCAATTAGCCTTTTATTTTTAATCACTCAATCCTCAAACTTTGAAACTCTAACTTTTTTCTTTGCTCCCATGTTGTAATCAGTTTATCAGGAATCCTTGTTGGCTGTATATTTAGAATATTTCCAGATTTTAATTACTTTTGTGTCATCACCACTGTACTTCAGGTCACCATCATGTGTCTCTAGACAATTGTAGTCATCCCTGAATTGTCTCTTTCTTTGTGTATTCTTGCTGCCTTGAATCAAATTTGTTAGAAATTTTCAGCAAGATAGTCAAAATAATTAATTCACATGATAACCAGAGCATGTTGTTTGTAAGTTGTGATTACGATTATTATTATTTTTTGTCAGTCTTGGGGCTTGAACTCTGGGCTTGGGTGTTGTCCCTGAGCTCTTCAGCTCAAGACTACCACCCTATCCCTGGAGCCACGCCACTTTCGGTTTTCTAGTGATTAGTAGGAGATAAGAGTCTCATGGATTTCAATGCTTGGGCTGGCTTTGAGCCATGATCGTCAGATCTCAGCCTTCTGAGTAGCTAGGATTACAGGCGTGAGCCACCACGCCTGGCTTGATTATTATTTTTTTTTATATTTATCTATTCTCTGTAAGAGCATCCGTGATTGGAAGCTTTGTTCATTTATGTATCATCTAATTTATGTATCATATTGCCTCCCCAATGACTGAACAAACACATCCCCAGGCTTACAACAGAGTACTGATCCTTGGAATCAGTAACTTACCTTTTCAATATCTCTCACAGAGCATCAGAATTTAGCCCAGCTCTTTGAATTCCATCCTGATGTAAGGATCACTGTTTTCTTCTATATTCTAGACATTGTAACAGAAACCTTGAGGTGAACACCCAGGTTTTCTTGAGAAAGATGCAATACTGAGTGACAGAAGTCTGGGTCCAAATCATAATTTTGCTTCTGTGCAGAAAGAATTTGAATACCACAAACATTTTCACTAGTAAATGGCAATTGGACCCCGAGTACCCGTGTCAAGCCAAATAAATGCAGTGACACTTCCCAAATGATTCCCAAATCTCCAATATCCGCAATATAAATGACTAAAATGGCATTTGTGGATGTCTGTAGGATAACGGAGCATTTTAAATATGCTAAGCCACTTCTCAGATTAATGGGTAGCCAGACCTAGTAATCTTGTTATGTGGAACTGAGTTTCCCAGGTCTAGTTACTAATTGATGACATTTGGCTTAGTTGATTCCCTCACTGGTGATAAGCACAAATGTGGTTCATTGGGTAAACTGTGTGATATTTGTTTACTTATTTATTCTATGTCTTTTATCAAGTCAAGCCCATATCCAAATTAGTAGTATGTCTTAGGTTTTATAACAAGTTTGTATATAAAACTGTATAGCTCCTAAGGTTTCCTCTCTCTCTCTCTCTCTCTCTCTCTCTCTCTCTCTCTCTCTCTCTCTCTCTCTCTCTCTCTCTCTCTCTCTCTCTCTCTCTCTCTCTCCCTCTCCCTCTCCCTCTCCCTCTCCCTCTCCCTCTCCCTCTCCCTCTCTCTCCCTTTCCCTCTCCCTCTCTCCCTCTCTCTCTGTGTTTCAAATAGCTGTGCTTATTCTTCCTTGAATGCAAAAAAGAGCTGTCTCAAAATACACACATTTCCACTCCCGATTGCCCTTAATTCCAGAGTTGTTTTTTTTTTTCCTAATGATTCCTTATAGATCCCTCACTTCCCCTTCTCTCTTCCCCTCTCCTCCCTCTGTCTGTCCTCTCCCCTCCCTTTCCTCTCCCTCCCTGTACTTTTTTTTTTCTTTCTCAATGAGAAGCCTCATTTGGCTGCTGCACTCAAATCAGAGCGCTATTTTGTCTCTCATTTTGGAAATTTCTGGGGATGTTTTTGCTTGTTTGCTTTTTGCCAATACAGTTTCGTGTTCTGTGGTTCTTGATTTGTTTCCTTGTGGAGCTCACGTGATCAAATGCTTTGAAAGTGCTCACGGGATCATGAGTGTCTTGGGCATATTGATCTTGCCTTCTATATTCGTTACAATTTATTTTTCATACATCAGTTTGGATTAGAGAGTAGAAATCTCCCTAACATTCACTGTCTGTGTTGCAATTAATTCATAACAAACCTCTGCAAAACTCAGTGGTTAAACTAATCATAGTACTTTTCTTCAGGGTTTTGGAGATGTGAAGCTTAGAAAGAGGTGAACTTTATGGTTTATCTTTCATCCCCATGATGTCAAAGAAAGCTGGAAGGTGAAACTTCAGGATTGATTGTCAGATACATTGGCAATTTTTCCAAGAAATGGAAACCTTTCCATCTACAGCCTATTCATGTGGCTTGGGCTTCTTATTGTGTTTTCATCTGAGGGGAAAATCACACATCTTGTATTTGATCATAAGGTCTCCCAGGGTGAAAGGAATAGAGAAATAGACTACAGTTTTTGATGAGAATGTCGCAAGCCCACATGACTAGAGAACACACAAGACGGGAGTTAGGAAAATTATCTTAAAAATATAATCTGACTTATTCTGCAGACGAAAATGTGTGGCTTTTATTTCTAAAGTGATTTAAGTAAAATGTGTCACATGTAAATGAAAAAGACCTATTTTAGAATGTCTCAAAATGAACATCATTGTAGACCAACTAACCAAAAAGTCTACAGACATATTGGTCTGTAAAATTTAGTTCTCATGGAGTGTCTCCCTAATGAACTAGTATGTAGTGGTGTTAAGGTAGATGGTATTAGGGTTAGGGAAGCACAATAAATAATTTCATTACACAAGCTTTTGTTGTACCAAAGGTGGCAATGAGACCACTAGCAATTGGCCAAGAATTTAAGTCCATCTTGTACCATGTAAAAAGAAATGGAAAAGATCTGGAAAAATTGTATTAAGTCAGGCCCAGAAAGACAAAGATGAATGTTTTCCCTCATTTGTGAGATCTAGATTTAGCCTATAAATTTACAAGGAAGTACATGGTGTGGTATGCAAGTGTATACAAACATATTGATAGAAATATGGTCGATTCAAGGGAAAACTCAAAGTAATTCTTTAGAAAGGCAGAGTCAAAGTTCAACAAAGTAATTATCAGGAAGTGAGTACTTGAAAGGGGTGGGATAGACTCCAGAGGAAAGGGGTAGATGAATGAAGAGGAGAAGAGTGCAACTATGCAGTCATGAATTCTATGTAAACTAATTATTACAAATGAGGGAAACTGTGGAGCCTATGTTCCTTTGGGTCTGGCTTATTTCACTTAATATGATTTTTTCCAAGTCTTTCCATTTCCTTATGAATGGGGCAGTGTCATTCTGATAGCAGCATAGACTTCCATTGTAAGATCTCTATAGCTCAAATGCTATGTACATATGGCCATATAGGAAGAGATTAGTGAAATGAACTCTAGGATATGGAAACAAGAGGTTTATATTTGCAATTGTTCTTCTTAATGTACTATGTGAATTTATTTCTTTTCTCTTTTTTACCCCTATGGTTTATCTCATGTTGTTACTGTATCTGACTTTGTTTCCTGGTATACTATATATATGCTTATTTATTTATTCAAATAGGGAAGGGAAGGGTGAAAACAAGATGATTGGGAGGAGTTGGGGAGAGAAAGGGGACAAAAAACATGAGAAGGGGTATCAATGTTCGAGAAGTAATGCACCCACTACCTGACAAATGTAACTGTAACTCCTCTGTACATTACCCTGACAATAAAATAAAATTAAAATTAAAAATTCAATGTATATCCCACCACATTAAGGAGAGCGAGAGAGGATGTGGCTAGGGGAAGAGAGCAGCAATGACTGAGAATGTTGCAAAGGTGACATTGAGGACGATGCACTGCATTTATAAACTGCCTTGTTCAATGGCAACTCCTTTGTACAACTACTTCAAAATAATTAATAGAAAAAGAAAGGAAAAAAAGGCATTCAGGATATTTCCAATATATCTATTCAATTTCACATGTCAGCAAAATGCTCCTTATAGTTCTCAAAATCAGTATATAAAACAAACAGGAAAATGAGTTACATTTTAGTTATTCACTGGACTGTGATTATTAAAAATTTAAATGTATATATTATGTATATGTAAAGGTATGTATTTTGATTAGAATTCTTCAAATATTATACTAGGGAAAAAGATACTTTTGGGTTATCACAAATAAAGTGAAGATTTAACTCTAGAAATCTAAGATCACAATTCTATATCTGTCAGTCTATCTATGTAAATGTTCAAATTTATATGAATTAAGATTTGGGTTGAGGTACGCAGAGAAGTAGATATTCTGTCCTAAAGTAAAATGTTGGTATTATTCTACTTTCTAAGTTGGAATGTTCTTTTCCTTTTTTTTTTAGGTCAGTATTTTGCCTTATTTATCTCTTTTCCCTTTTTCCCTTGGGACTTCAACAACAGTGCCTACTATGTTTCAAGTATTCAATGCTTTGCAGTGGGGTTTCTAAGTATATGGAACTACTCTCCCTGCTAAACTAATCTTGGATTGACCACAGTGCGAATATGAAGTCTAACAGGCTATTTCCACTTCTCAGAACCTTGAAGAAAACCTGAAGCCTTTTAGGATTCTATGAACATTTGCATTCTGGGTCATTTTCACTATATCTGAATTTACCATGTTGAGCTTCTGTTATTTTCACTCATTTACCTGCAGCTTTAGAAACTGCAAATACTTAAAATACCATAAACACACATAAAACAAACCTCTTTGAAAGGTCTTGGAATAAAATACCTTTCTCTCAAACATTACTGAATGTGGAATGAATCAGAAACATTTGGATTAAATTTCCCTGAAAATTTCTTTGGTTATAAAAATTAAGGGGAAAGTGTTTGGCTAGATATATTGTGGGTGATGCCAAACCCAAATGGTTTGAAAAATGTGTGTGCTCATTATATAAACAAACAAATAAAAGATATAAACAAATGTTAGCTCCTTCTTGCCTTACAAAGCCACACACACACACACACACATACACACACACACCCACTGTATGACTCTCAGGTCAGTTGAAACCAGGTTTTATAAAGTGTTTTAAGAAGTGTAGATTTGCTTTGTCTTACCCTGGAAGACAAATAGCAATTTAGACAGATACTTCTGAGAATGCACATAAACAATGCTAATGTTTCTCAACATATTAAAAATAGAAGGAAGTAAAATGTAAAGTTTATTTAATTTCTGAAAGTTAACAGAAAATTTCCTTCCAAATAATTCCATCATCAAAGAAGCTTCATATTTACCCAGTTCAAATTAGTCTTAAAATATTCAAAACTTACACCTGGTACAAGACTAAAGGATAAAATTCTCTTTATCATTGGAGAGGAGGAAAAATCTCTTTATCACTGAAACAAACCTGAGAGTAATTGAACAACCCAAACAGCTTAGTGAAAAGGAAGCAGGTGAGGATCAAAATAAACTTCATTGCAATGATTGTTATCAGCCTTTTCATCTTCTACATCAAAACACATCAATGAACTAGCTAAGCAGGTATGCCCTTTTGCCCTTCACAATTTAAAGAGAATTACAAGGAAATGGTTTGCGGTAATTAGATAGGCACTGGATATGTACACTCCAGAATGCAACCCAGAATAGCAGAAGAGAGATGTTAAGAAAATTGATGACTACTACAAATATATCTGTCAGTGACTCTCACATTTAGAAAAGTGATTAAAAATGGAGAGTTTTGCTTTCAAGGCTTAGGAATATACATTAAAATAAGATTCAGATTGATGTTGATGGTGTTATGCAAATAGCATCAATGAAGGCTCGGAAATCAGAAGAGAAAGGTTTCTGAGGTTGGCATTGGGAAGAATTTGAGAGTTTTTTCTAAGATATGGGGAGAAAGGGATAATTGCTACTCCATTAATATAGATGTTATATTTTGAAATTTCAGTGGTTTGGGCACTGTTGGCTCAGCAGTCTAATACTAGCCACTCAGGAGGCTGACATCTGAGAACAGTGATTCCAAGCTAGCCTGAGCAGAAAAGTCTATGAAACTCTTATCTCCAACTAATCACTTAAAAATAAAAAATGCTGAAATTGGAACTGTGGCTGCAGTGTTAGAGCATTAGCTGTAAGCAAAAAGCTCAAGCATAGTACACAGGCCCTGAGTTCAGGCCCCTGGCCAAGCACACACACACACACACACACACACACACACACACACACACACACAATTGTAATGGATTTCTAGACATATCTGTTCATTCAATGCATATTTTTGGTGTCAAATATATTCTGAAAATATAAGAACTTCCTTCATGTACATTGTTGGGGTGCAGCTGCCTCAAAGTTTTGCTTGGCTTTTTCACTCAGGCTTAGCTCTTGCTTCAAGGTAGGCCACAGTTCCATTTGGGGATTATTGCTGACTAACTAGAAACAAGCTTCTCGTTGACTTTTCTGTTCTTGCCGGCAGATCCTCAGAACACAACCTGATGAGGATCTCAACCGCCCAGGATTACAAGTGTAACCATTGGTGTCTGGCTCCCTTGGCATCTTTTATAGTATTTGAAATGATGCAATCAATAGCTTGGATATGAAGTAGTCCGAACTTAAAGACGGTAAATTTTAAAAAGAGTGGAGATGAAATGTCCTGTTGAGCAGATGACCTTTGATTATCACGTGAAGGAGCAGAAAGAGTAGAGGGAATAGGGACTTCTCTCGGGGATTTCCTGGGAAAGAGGAGAGACCTTGAAGTGGAAGCAGGACTGGTGTTGCTGGGTCAAAAGATAAGAGAACACTAAGCAGGAGTGGATTGTAAAAGACAGCAGACTTTGGCTTGTGTTTGAAGCAAGTGGTATGGAACGCCAGTAGAGGGTTTGGTCAAACATGAAGTAAACAATGTGTTCCCATCATAAAGGAAGTGAAAATTAAAATACCAATTCAATGATTTAGTCCATATCATGCATAGAATTGGCAAGAAAATATTTGCATTGATAGGATTTGAGGATGAATGGTATTCAAAGAGAACAATGGATCAGACAAAATGTTAAAAGCCTTCACAACATATTAAAAATCTATATTGGGATTATATAAATTGTCTAGACTCTGAAAAATTATTGCATAAAGAAGTCAATATTTGCCTTGCGTTCCAGGAATTGTAAGACATATACAAATGGTGTTTTCACTTAGCAATAAAGGAAATAAGAATTTGATCACATTAGAGAAGTGTTTGAGAATCTCTAGATTAAAATAGAACGAGTACATGTGTGGCTACTGAAATATTCCTGTTCCAAAGATTGAGATACAAAGCTAAGACTTAATAAAATAAACTCAAATAGTAATAGTATAAACAACCAAGGCTAAATAGAAGATGTAAACACTATGTCAAATACATAAGAGTAATGTGTAAGAATAATAGCCTCCCCAACATTAATATTTCAGTATATCCTAAATTATAGTTCATATTTTAGGATATTGTGTCATGGGGATGCTTGTTTTCCAGTTTTTCTAGTTTGAAATTGGACCCATAGGATATATGATGATGCTTCAAATTAACAGATAGGAAGCTTGTTGGAATGAAACTCAGTGTATGAATATGAACTGCCACCAGAGTTAACTCACATAAAGGCTCTAATATGTGCTATCTTTCTCAACATCTCCGATTTCATCTCCCTTCTAGCTAACTAACAAAACCAAGTAACTTTTTTATATAAAAGGACAGTTGTCTATCATCAGAAAAATGTATCTTTCACTATTTGTCTGTGACAAATATTTATGTTTTCTTAGCATTGGTTGACTCTTGTATTTCTTCTATTTACATTATTTCTGGGTTAAAGAGGAGGATATTAAAGATGTTGATTATAATAATGAGACTATTGGATGCTAAAGATCTTGCAACAGATCATGCATTCCATTCTAGCTCAAGAAATTTAAAAATATCATTTAACATTATTTTATGAAGTTCCATAAGAATAAGAAACAGATTATTTGAGAATGAAATATCAGAAGTAAAAGGATTAAACCAATTTTCCAGATGAAGAAATAAAATAAAGCTAGCTGTCTTGCCAATTGCATATGGCTGACCAGTGTCAGGTCTGGGTCAAGTTTGCTTATCTTATTTTCAGCATCAGGCTCTGGAATGTTCCACAAGATTAGAGCTTTGAAAAGCATTGTCTAAGAACTGGTAGATGTTATGATTCATTATCAAAAGCCCTTAAACTAAAGTGACCTGTCCAGCTCCACACATGCATTTAATATAAAGGAGGGTCATGAATGCAAGAATGGGAAAGGTCCATGGCAAAGGTAGCCCCACTCACATTTAGATAAGAAACATGTTCAGTGAGACTTTCATGTTCCAGCTGCACTCTGGCTTTAGTTAGTTTCTTTTCAAAGCTGACATAACTTTCTCACAGTACTCTTCTGTACATGATTAGAACCTAGATTTGCTTGACATGAGTTCTTGAGTTATGCCAGTTTATCTTCATTGTTATTAAAATAAAAAAATGTTTTCTCATTTTTTTTAAAGTCAGGTTTTTTTCTGGTAGCAATCTCAGAATCCTGACTGTGAGCCACTTCTACCACATTAGCCAATCAGCCATTTAGAGCATAAACTTTTGGATTAGAGAAAAAAAAATATAAAGAATCCAAAGAAAAAGAAGCAATATTTGGTTGCGTTGGCTGGGCTTCCTTTGCTTCCTTAGCATTCAAGTGGGCAATTTGTAAAATTTCCCTTGCTTTGATCTTAACTGCCCACACTACCATGTTGCAGGCACAAATGATTCGCCTATCCCTCCATCCACAGACACTATCGTGAATTTTTCAGACAGAAAGAAAGTACCTAGAGTTATTGCTGCTGTGGACTTGGATCATCTAAGATGAGGAAGCGTTAGCCAGGGCTGCCCCCCAAGCCACCCACCCTGCCAGAACTCTAGGTCCTGCCAACATTGTTTCCTGAATGAGGAGGCTCCCCAGGCATGTCCACTGGCACGCCCGTGGAAGATTAGGAACACCCAATCAGGGATCAATTAATAGAGGAAAAGAACACAAGACAGTTTTCTGTTTTACTTGGAATGATGGATGATAACCACAAAATGGCTCTGGATATTTTGTGAATCAGATTGCTGTCAAATCCATGTATTTTTTCTTTAATTTGGATACACTTCAATGACTGTACTGTTCTTTGCTAAGAACCGTTTGATGTTCAAAAACCTTGAAGCCATTCAGACTACTTTCTCTCCCTATTTTCAAGTAGGAGTTTGCATTTCCTCCACCACAAAGAGAATGCCAATGCCAAGAGCTCTGAGTTCACTTTGAAAGCTCAAACCCACACATTCTAGATTCTCAACTAGGCCAGACACATTTTCCAGAGCTCCAGATTTTTCATCAAATGGGGCAGTATTATGTCACCACGAGAGCATATATTGCAGAGTGATTATGTGGATTCAAATCTCTTGACTGAAAATTGCTTTGTCCTATCAAGTCTTAGTTTGTTTGATCTTCTAGTGGGATAATAAAATACTAACTTCCTTTTAATACTGTATGTAGAGCATTTACAGACTTGGAATGTAGCAATTCACAAGAAAATTAGAAGTACATTTTCATACTGTTAGTTTGGAGGGAGCATTTTTTTCCCATTATTAGTAAAGAGAAATTATCTTTAATCAAAGAACCAAATAAACAATTACGCAATGTTATAAATTTTATAAGCATGAAACTAAAGTTTACAAAATCCATCTCATGAATTCTTCCATGATAAAGCGTTCTTGTTCATTCCAGAATCAAATTCTCTCTTTCAATTCCAGGACTTCACATACATCTTAACATAAATCTATTCAAATTGGAAATTCAGCTTTGAAGTGGGCACAGTTTGTTTAAGGGTGCAGTGATGAGAGGTTTATGAAAACTAGAAAGTGCTATGTTATCCTAAACAATCCTGACACCCTCAGAATTGACAGGGGCAGCACCCATCTGTGTGACATCAATTCCATTCTATTGAGCATGAAGTGTGCAATGACTGTGATTGATAGGGCATGCGAGAAGTACCCTATCTATATCCAGTATATGGGAGTATATATTATTCAGTTTTCTAGATGAAGAGACATAGTTATAATAATTCAAATTGAGAGTTCCTTAGTTGGGAATTTGGGAGGCTATGAGTTTTACACCAATGCATGTTTTCATCTATTTTTTGAAATTAAAAAAATACTGCAGGGCTGAAGATGTGGCTTAGTGGTAGAGTGCTTGCTTAGTATTCATGAATCCCTAGGTTTGATTCCTCAGTACCACATACACAGAAAAAGACAGAAGTGGTATTCTGGCTCAAGTGGTAGAGTGCTAGCCTTGAACACAGGGAATCTCAGAGAAAACACCCAGACCCTGAGTTCAAGCCCCAGGACTGGCCAAAATATATGTACTAAGTGTTATCATCCACTGATATCATTTGAGATGATGGCTATGAAACTAAAGCTTGTGTGAATCCTCACATTACCATTTTCTGGCTAAGGCCATTACTTCACCTCTGAAGATTTCTGTTAATGAAGAAGATCTGTCTCTACTCCCACAAGGTTTCGCTTTCAGGATTCTGTGACATTATCTCAGTACTTTACAGATTTGAATTACAGAAATTCAATCATAGAAAGGACAAAAGTTTTGAAATAAGGGACTGGGAATCAGTAAAAAATAGTTTCAAGGGAGTTCAAATTGCAACTCTTTCATAACCAATTTGACATATTTCAGAGTTCCTAAACGAAAATATTTTTCATTTTGTTCCTTTTATATAAGTTTACTTCACAAGTATGTATTAAATACTAACTTCTGCCAGACATGTTTTCATAGATAGAGAATGAAAAGACAGAAATAACATTCAGATGATTAAGATATTGCTATTAAAAGTACTAAGAAATCTAGGATCCCAAATTATGACTAGGAAATTTCTTAAACATGGTGACAGAACAACAGGCATGAGGAAATTTGGTTTTGCAATTCTCCCCTCTTAAAAATATCTACTTCCAACCATCACAGAGCTGAAAAGGAAGAGATAACAAACTCTGAATTCTTCTTGCTATCAAGTCATTATTTAGAAAGATGAGTGCTTTTGATTGTGTATCCAGACTGTCATAAGGACATGTGTTCATTTATAGATAGACACCTCTGTCTTCCCAAAATCCATGAAACACTGAAGTCTTCAAAACCATTAAGGCTGTTAGCATGGCTACAGATAAGCAGAATAAACAAATCCCTTTCTAAGCAACCACTAGTTCTTCTGCTTTTGCAGGCATTTGAAGCTCAAGGAAGTTACAAGGCACAAAATCTGTTCTTATAAATGGAGAGGATTTTTCCTCCTAATGGTTTTGTTACTTTTGAGTTGTTTCTGGTGTTTCTCACAGGCACCAAAGAGGGGGTGCTTTTAATGGTTGCTGTGGATAACCTTTCATTGTTCCCTGATCCGTGTCAATCTTTTCACTTGTATGTCATTTTCTTACCCAGTTTTTTTTTTGTAGCATATCTGTATAACTTTAGGTTGGAAATAAATTCCTAATTTTCACAGGAGAGTTGAGGAAGATTTTCTCATGAGTTCACTACTGTGGCTGTTTTCCTTTAACCCCGTAGTTTTCATAAGCGATTTTGTCCATGAGAGATATTGAGTCTCACATATTTTTCCTTAGGAGCTTTGTTCTATAGGGAGTAGATGCCATAGCTTCTTCTATTTCTGCAAATTTACTTATCTCATCAGCAATGAATGAGAAACCTGAGCATCCCAACCACCATATTTGAAACATACATGAAAAAAATAAGAGTTTGGACCTTCACTGGCTCTTTTATAGGCTCTACTTCTTTTAACTATTGTCTGCGTGTGGATGGGAATGACATAATTCATTGTTTAAGATTTTTTTAAAGGATTAAAATGATCTCAGGCAGCCACATAGGAAGATAGGAGAATAAAAATGCAACCACTACTTTTTAAAGGACAGTGGTTGAGTAAGTGTGAAAGCTCGTATCTGTCCCTGAATCTTAAGCTTTGTTCTCACATTAACAGAATTTGTTCATGTTATTCCACTAATTCTATCCATGACTCAAGGTTTAGTTATATGTAGACAAGCACAGGAATAAGTGGTTGCTTCTTCCTCAATTGAACTTTGCAAATTCCACCACTTTATTCGCCCTTACAATTAAAAAGCACACAGATGTACATATTTTAGCCATACATATATCATTTGAATATTTAGTGTAAACATTTTAAAAGTAACTTACTCTCTATATTTCAGTTTTCTGATAACTCTGTACTGAACATAGGAGCTTCATGGACACTCAGCAGATTTGGTTTGATTAATGAGGATTGGAAGGTTTTCCTTAACTAATTGGAGATTCTAGCAAAAAGATTCTAGCATAAACATTTGTCATTCTTAAGCATGCAGAATTATGTAGCTAGTGTATGATAAAAACCATTCAGCATTTATTTTTAATCTCTTTGCTGCCATGATATTGATATTGATTGTGATATTGATATTGACAGAAGATTGGTGTCAGGATATCTGTGAATTCCACAATTTTGTACATACATAGGCTTTTATATATTGATAACATTTATATGGAGCCTTTGAACATCCTCCCATATGCGTTAAATCATTTCAAAATTACTTAAATTGCTGCACACAATGCAAACACTGTGAACTGGTTGTTCTGCTATCTGACATACTGTATGCAATTAAAAATTATTTTGAGATCAGCGCGTGCCAGTCCAGCGGATCTATCTTGCTTCCACAGTGTCTGGACGGAACAGACCCGGGGACTCCTCTTTCCCTCCACCGACTCTTCGGTCTCCTCTCCACTCACCACCTCTGGCCCATCTCTTCTGCCAGGACCAGGCAAGGCCTTTGTGTATGTGTGTGTTGTCGGTGGAGAGCTAACCAGCATGGCTGCCGCGCTGTGCCAGGATGTGCAGACACCTTCTCAAGATGAGAAACCTTGGAAGCCATGGAAGCCGCCCTGGCCTTGGAGAAGAACCTGAACCAAGCCATTCTGGGCCTTCATGCCTTGGGTTCTGCCCGCACAGATCCCCATCTCTGACTTCCTGGAGAGCTACTTCCAGCATGAAGAGGTGAAGCTTATCCAGAAGATGGGCCACCACCTAATCAGCCTCCGCAGGCCCCTCAGCCTGGGCTGAGATCCGAGTCCAGCAACCTTTGAGGGTCGTCTCTGCATTCTCTGGCATCAAGGTTTCCGCCTGAGCCTCTCCCTCTAGCCACTGGGCAACTTCCTCACTAACCACCCTGTAGCCCTTTCCAAGTCATGAACCAAATGAAATAAAGCTTTTTTACAGCAAAAATATAATAATTATTATTATTTTGACCTATGATTGGTTGAATCCACAGAGTATCAGAGCCAAGTGCACCAGAAAATAATACAGATCATGTTTTTAGCTACATTTGGAGATACAGACAAGCCATACTTGCTCAAATTAACCTGTTTAGTTTGCTGTGTTTTAAAACACTTGGTTTTCCTACATAGTCCCCACAGAATGGTCCTTCTTAATGAAAACTCAGGAGGAAGAGAGACGGAAGGTGAGAGGTGAGGAAAGATAAAGATGTGTTTCTCCCAGGGCATTGAGCGTTGGGAAACTTTGACCAAGACCTCCGAAGTTTGTCTCATATAGTTGTTAATCATGTGGAAGAGAACGCTCACAGATTTTGAACTGTTAACAGCACCACAAACTACATATGTGAAAGGATAGTAATGGAATATGAAAGCAAGGATCAAGCTTTGCAATTTTGCATTTGCTTTTGTAAGCATTCTTTAACTGTGCTCATACCATAGAGAACAAATCAAAATATGATGAGGTAAACATTCTACCTCTATCTCATGCAATGAGATCACAGTTAAATATGAACATATTTCTTTAAAGTATTCCCTGGAAAGTGTTTTCACCTATCAATTTCCAGTTCCTAAGTAGCTTTACTCTTCCCTTCAGAGCACTTTTTCCCTTCACAGCACTTTCAGATTGTTCAAATGTTTTTTTTTCCAAACAAAACACAAAATTATGTATTGCAGATGTGAATACTTTAGATTAAAAATAGGATCATAGTTTAGGCTCAAAGATAATGTAGAAGTCAAAACGTTTGCAGAAGATACTTTATCAAATCTATATCATGCAATATTCCCAATGTGCTTACATTGCTGTCCATGATGCAAAATAATTCTTGCTGAATGATTTTTCTCTTGAGACAATCAATTCATTTTTAAGACTCTCTTCCCAATATTAACCTGAAAGTAAGCTTAATTTTACTACAGGGATGGAGTATGATAATCTAAAGGAGAAATTTTGTATTTTGAAAATACCAATTACATCTATCTCAAACAAATGTGTTCCTCAAATACAAGAACAATATGTAAGAGGTACATGGTAGGTCAAGCATATTTCATATAAACCTTATGTGGCTATAAGCCACAGTAGAATAATCAGTGTATAACTGAATCACTTAATGCAACCAATTGACTGGATGACCTTAGATATTTAGACTTGGTTTACTGAGAGTCAAAGTCAGAATTGCTTCTTTTAAATGATTCAACATCTCACTTAGACTCTTTCATTTCATTTTTTTTGCCAGTCCTGGGATTGAGCTCAGGGCCTGAGCACTGTCCTTGGACTTTCTCAAGGCTAGAACTCTACCACTTGAGCCTCAGCACCACTTCCGGCTTTTTCTATATATGTGGTACCAAGGAATCGAACCCGGGTCTTTGTGCATGCTAGGCAAGCACTTTAACCACTAAGGCCAAATTCCAGGCCCCTCATTTTATTTTTTATTGTTGGGATAATGTATAGAGGGGTTACAGTTACATTTGCCAGGTAGAAGGTGCATTACTTCTCACACATTGATACCACTTCTCATGTTTCTGTCCGCATTTCCCTCAAACCACCACCTCCCAATCATCTTGTTTTCAAATAACAAATAAACATATATACAATATACCAGGTAACAAAGTCAGATATATAACAATATGAGATTAACCAAAGGGCAAAAAAGAAGAAGAGAAATATCATTAAGAACAACAATCACACAGGATAAAGTTCTTGTTCACTTAGACTCTTTCATTAGCTTCACCAACAGTTCAAGTAAAAATTCCTTTAAAATGATAACTTGGATCCCCATAAATGATTTATACTAAAACTACCTTTATATTACTTATGTTATTGTATTATTTCTGGTACAGTTATTTCATACAAAACAATGTCTCTTTCTACTGAGGAAATCCAGAGTGCTACTATTCAATTGCAAATAAAGTTCTCAAACTAAAATTTTCTCTGAGTTTCCCTATTATACTTCAAAAATTTATGATACCAAGCTCTTCTTTATTTCAGTTGACTTATTTCCATTGTGACTTACACGTACCATAACAGCCTGGAGAATTTCTGGACCTCTAGTTTGGCTGTTTTCAATACTATTGTTCATGGTACAAAACTTGATTTGAATTATTTATTTGTGTTTAGTGAGAAGGTTGTTAACTGGTGCCTTATTGAATGTGAAATTATCTCCCACTGATTTTCATAACATTTGGTTGCTGGAAGTGGCAGTGTCCAGTGACTCGGTGACTGAAAAATCACAGACAATCTGATATAGAAGACAACTGGATACAATTTTATCAACCTTCCTGGCCCTTAAGTAAAGACAAAAGATCATGGCAGAGAGATTCCTACATGTTAAGTGTTTGCTGTAAAAATACAATATTTTTTTTCCCTGGACCCTCTGTCTCTCTATACACAACCTGTCCATTAGTCACCTCATATATTTTATTATCACTTCATACTTTATTTTCTTCCTTTGACCTCAAAAAGATTCTTAAGTAATTAAAAAACCCATTAGTATCTCTAAACATTCACAAAACATCCATAAATGATTTCTTTATGGTCATTACTAATCAGTAGTAGGCAAATTTTGGACTGAGTGTGGGTCACTGTAAGAGGACTTTTAAAAGTTTCATTTTATTCTCTTTTGCTAATAATATATTTTCTCTGTGTGTAATTTAAAAGTAATCTAATATGTTCACCACACAACAGAATCTGAATTATGGTCATGCAAATTCCATTCTTGCTCTCTATTATTATTTGAAGTTATAGAAAAGCAGAAGTTGCAGTACTGCTCCAGTTTCTGAAGAAGAGAAGGTATCCTTGTCTTCCTTACTCCCACACACTCAGTCAATCCTTTGAATAAAGCAACTATCGACATGGGATTAGTAATATATGTGTATATAAAATTTCCAGCTCCTGTAGCATGAGAGAAATTATGTATAGTGATAGGGGATTTACTATAACACACATATATTGAATCTAGAATGACACACATGAACTTCAATCCTTGGCTCCTCATATTCTGTGTGAAATAATTTGTAAAGGAGGTATGTGCTAATAAGGATCTCATCTAGTTGTAAACAAGGAAATAAGTTGCTGGCTTAGTGTCAATTAAGCAATAAACATTCAAAAAATTAAATTCTTAATCTTATCCTGGTTCTGTGCCAAAGAAAGCACATGGAGAAAGACTTTACACCAAGAGGGAAGGAAATGTTTCCAATATGGTCATTAAGTCTGTTAAGAACAGATTCCACAAATGAGAGGCCAGAACTTTCACATGAGACAGATTATGGTCTTGTTTATTAGGGTTTACTAAGCATCAAAAGTTACTATGCAGGGACAGGAGTTTGCCCTAGTGGTAGAGTGCTTGCCTAGCATGCATGAAGACCTGGATTCAATTTCTCAGTACCAGATATATAGAAAAAATTAGAAATGGTGTTGTGACTCAAGTGGTAGAGCACTAGCCTTCAGAAAGTCCAAGTCCAGTGTTCAGACCCTGACCTCAAACCCTAGGAGTGGGGACAATAATGTTACTATGCATATAAAAGCTGACAGAATGTCTGAAATTTTACTCCTGCAGGTAGTCTCACATTCATCAGTTGACTTGGTTCATTTAGCAGATAATTTGGATCAAAGTAGTCAGCCAAAGTCATAATTTTTCTTTTATGGGTAACAGTTCAACTTAATCCATCATCTTTTTGTAAAACTGACTTTATCTGTACTCATACTCATTACAAACATGCCTGTGACCAAATTCCTGGGATAGTCCAACAAAAATTTAGGGCTTCAACTCTCTGATGATATTCAATTCTGACATTAGTTACCTGAAGCTAATGTAGACTCCACAGAATATGAAACCACAAGACTGCCTCTTACTTACAGCTGAAAATAGTGGGTCCCTAGGTTATCCACAAACGGTATCTGACTTGGTCATAAACCAGAAAGTTCAAACAAATTTCCATTTGTTTTCTAGAATGAGTCACAGAAATCTGGGAAATACACTTGCTAGCTTATTATGCCACTAAATATATAATAAATATGAAAGTGTGACCAGATGAAGAAATGCATAGGGCAACTCCAAATAAGGTTTTCAGGAGTTTCTTTTCTCATGAGAGTTGGGGTATGTCACCAGTATGTATATGCATATGTGTATGTATATGTATGCATATGTATACATATGCACCTATGTAAATTTACTTACTTATGCATTTACTGATTATGGAAAATGGGGCCTAAACTTAGATTCTTGTTTGCTAGATCAAAGCCCTGCTATTGAAATACATCCCCGACTCTCTATATTATAAGTTGTAAAGTTTTTAGAAAGACCAAATAGACTTTTGAAGGCACCATATGCTGTAATCCGTTAGAGCTGGAAACTATAAAACCTCAGGATATCACCTCATTAGAAATATTATTTTTACAGAAATAATCAATTTTCAATAAAAATTCCTAATCTACTATGAGTGGCCTTGTACAAAGGGGATTTGGACATAGAAGCCTGGAGAGAGGATGAATATTTGCTAAAGAGATCAAGAAGGCAACCATTATTCAGCCAAGGAACAAAGGTATTAATGGAAGCTCTAGCAGGATAATACAGTTAGTTAATAAAAATATGTTGTGTTCAGAAGTGCATTTGGTCAGATAATAACATGTGAAAGAACCTTTACCTCTCTGAGGGTACACCTGCTCATATTCTCCAAGCTGGAAAGGCATGTTAAGGACACTTCCAGTTGATAGATGGTTCGAACCACATAGGTCATTAAAGTATACAGTGGCCATTTTTGAATTCATGGACAAGGCATGGGTTTGTATCTTGGTTATTTCCTGATTGTATGGTTTCTGAACATTAGTCATTAACTGCAGCCCTTCACTGAAGCAATGAAAATCATGAACCAGGATTACATGTCTAATGTGTTTCTGTAATGAACATTCAAAAGATCATGTGCTTCTTGTTTGCATGAGTAGAAGATGAGAAGGGCTCATTTCCTCTTTCCTTCTTCTCTCTCCTCAAGTCTATTCTATCTCTGAACAGCCAAGACCCAGGTTATAGTGAATGAATGATTTCTTACTAGGGAGAAAAGTGCTTAGATGACAGTACCATTAGATAGTAATTCCCTTCTCTCAGAATAATAAAAGAATCACATATTTATGACATATATAATAAAAACTGTGTGCTTTGGATGTTTTATGTGAAAATAAAATCTGTCATCTTTTAGGAAGACTGGTTTTATCACTTAGAGGGTTATGGTAATAATCAAAGTCTTGTTTTAACACTGTTTTATATATTCTTTTCCCCCATTAGAAATAATGAGTTTTTTATATCTCTCTTTAGGAGCCATTATGATTCAATTGTGAAAGCATTAAGTATTGCAGGGTAAGAAACAACATTGGTCTTGAAGAAATTTCTCTAGCAAGTAAAATCTACACTGGTATCGCCTTTCCTTCTTGATAGTGCTAAGCACTTGTCCTTTCTTCCTCTACCCAAAACCCCAGCCAGTCTTCTCATTTAGACTGTTTAGTAATATGGAAAAGTTTTCAGTTAGTCATGATGAGCTGAGAAAATACATGGTCTCTTGTATTCATTGTAAGAGTCCATAATGAAGATACTCATATCTCCTTTTCACAGATAAGAAAATTGAGTCTCATTTGTTAAATATCTTTCACAAGACCATATAGCTGGCCATTGTCACAGATCTGATTTATACTTCAGCTCTTGTTCTCTCTTGTATGTCCCCATTTTTCTCTTTCTCTCTCCTCCCTCGCCCCTCTCTGTAATTTAGTCTGATTTAGTCAACTCTGATGACAATGGTTCTGGATTATCAGTACTAGATTCTAACAGTAATTCTGCTCTTCAGTGGTGTCCACTATTTCATTAATGACCAATCTTATACAACAGTTTGTGAGAGTTAAAATTTCTGCCTTAATATGAGGAACACTCCATCCAATGTGTGCCTTTTAAAACAATTATACAATTCTTAGGTGAGGTGTTTGATATTTTCTTTTCATTTGCTTTAAAGGGAGAACTACTACTTGTCAAAAATCTTAAACACAAGTATCCTTCTTTAAGACAATATAAGACAAAGACAGAAAAAAATTTAATAAGTAAAAGATGATCATATAAAAAATAACAGTGGCAATTGAGAGAAGAGGAAGTGCATTGGCACAGTCTTCTGAAGTGTGTTTGTGGCCATATGACTACAATCTGGTGGAAGAATTGGAATAGAAACAGAGAACAAGCAATAATAATAAACTCTGCTCTGAAGCCCAACAAAATGATATTTAATGGCATTTAGCTTCAGTTATCACACACCTCCAAACAGGAAGAGAAAATCACATCTTGACATTTGTAGAAGGAATTGTAAGGCCTCCTCTAGGATTATTTAGCTTTTGTTCCATCATATATTACACTCATTTTCTTCCTACAGATAATCTCCTCTCCCAGCAACATTAGCCCAAGATCTTTGTTTTTTTAAGCAATTAAATGTGTACTTATTTGCCAGAGCAGTAACAGAGATCTAAGAGATTATAGTTAAAAAAACAATTATTTACATATTTTCATCAAAAATAAACAAGTGTGGTAGTCTACTTTAATGCTAGTGAATTTCTGGGTAGAAAGTAAAATCTGTGCAATGACAAATCAGAAGGAAACTGTTAGGTGGGCCCCTGATTGGCTCATTGTGTATGCCTAGTTTCCATGTATCCTTCAAAGATACACTCACGTAACACTGATTACATACTGAGCCCCTACCATGCACACTTGGACTCAGCATAGAACTATGGTGTGGGCCAGCGAATATTGTGAAGGGTCACTGGTAACCTTTGTTTGCCTGAAGCTTTCCCAAGCTGTTTTCAAGCTCCAACAACACAAGGTCACTTCAAAATTATCAATCAAGGATGATAATTTATTTTTGTGACCCTATTAAAAAATTCTCAGAAACTTCTATTTTTTTTTTAGATTCTTGGCGTTTTAGTTTGATGCTATTAAGGTTAGCTGTTAAACTTCAATGAAGAGAAATAGAGGGAAAGAGAGGGAGAAAGATTTATTTCTATTGAAATGTTTACATTTTATATTTATGTATTTATTCACTTGTACTCAGTCTATCTCATTACCACTGAGATTCAAGAAATTCTCCTTTTCTTCATGATATTTTTATTTTTTTTGCAGTTTTTTAGAGGTTCAAACTAAGTTAACAGATCTAAGTAATAAATGCTCAGAAATTTGATAGAATTTATACTATCATTTTAAATTATTTTTCTCTGTGGAATTAAAATCTTAAGGTCAGGCACTGATACAAAATTTAACTTACTCTGTTCAGGTATACTGGGTAGGAAGTTTCAAATGGGCTGTGTAGACTCTTACTCCCATTAATCAATAACAAATATTAAGCCCATACATATGGCATGTACCATGCTAAGCATTTTACAAGTATAAGTATCTCCTATAGATATCACACATATTATACATATTATATCACATCAGCTTTGTGGTATAATAAAATTGATCAAATTAATGGCTTCATTTTTCACATGTACTTGTATTCTCATAATTTAAGAGTATCTTTTGATACTGACTTAGGGCTTGATCATGTGACTTGTATTGACCAATGGAACAACAACAAATTTTATACAAATAGAAGGCCTGAAAAGTATTCCCTGCCGTCTCTGACATCACCAGTGAACAGGCCTGCACTGGATTTCTGTAGAGATATATGACATATACGGAGAAGAGCCAAAGCTCCCAGTGAAGCCATCATGAATTGTGCATTCCCAACTTCCCTCTGGGTGAGTATAGAAGCCTAGATAGCCCTGGGTTAAATAAGCACAGCCTAGCTCAGTTGCACTAAGTGGCTGGTGGTTAAAACTTGAGGTCGTCACTGAAGACATGTTCAACATCTCTGGTCATAAAACAAGTGGAAATCAAAACACCTTACCATTAGAATGGCTATTATCAAGAAAACTAACAAGAACAGGTGCCAGCAGGAATGTAGCCAAAGTGGAATGCAAACTTGATCAGTTACTCTAAATGAAGCATAGAGGTTCCTCAAAAGTCTAAAACATAGACCTTTCCTATGACCCAACAATTCCATTCCTGGACATCTATCCAATTGACCACAAACCAGGCTACACTAAAGATGTTAGCATAGCCATGTTGACTACAGTGTTGTTTACCATAGACAAGATATGAAATCAACCCAGATGCCCCTCAATATATGAACAGATCAAGTAAATGAGGCATACACACACAAACACACACACACACACACACACACACACACACACACACACACACACACGTGCGCGTGCATGTGCGCGCGCGCAATGAAATTCTGTGCTTCTATAAGAAAGAATGGCATTACACTATTGTAAGGAAATGGAAAGGCTTGGAAAAAATACATTAAAAATGAAGTAATCCAGATCCAAAGAAACATAGGCTGTCTGGTTTCCCTCATTTGAAATAATTTGAATATATGAACAAATCTACAAGTAAACACAATGCACAGTAAAAGACAACTAATTACACTTGAACAGGATTAAACAATAGTGTAAGCATTCATAGAGTGAGAGCAAGGGAGGATATTCTTAGGAGTGGATCACAAGAATTCAACAGCTATGTTTATATAATCATATAAAATGATGCTATCAAAATGGACACCAAGAAATGGAAGAAAATGGCTTTATATAGTCCTGTTTGTGGTTTTTCCCCCACTCCCACTTTTTTCATATATTTTTTATTGTAATTAATAGAAGGGTTACATGATATTTGCCAGATAGATGGTGCATTAATTCCCATACATTGATACCCTTTCACATGTCTTGGTCCCCTTTTCCTTCCCCCCACCCCCACCCCTCATCTTGTTTCCCCCCCTTTCCTATCCAATTTCAAATAACTAAATACAAATATATCCGATATATCAGGTAACAAAGTGAGATACTATAACAATATGAGATAACCAAGGGACAGCAAAAGAGATGAGAGATAACATAGTACCTTAAGAACAACAATCATTCATTATATGGCTTATGTTTCTATATCCTAGAGATCCTTTCTTTTAGCATCCTACTATATGGCCTTTTGTATCAAGGTTTTGCTCTATTGCAAATCTCTGCTATGAGAGCCCAAGGTTTCTACTGATTATGACAAATGAGGGAAACCATTGAGCCTATGCTCCTTTGAGTCTGGCTTACTTCACTTAATATGATCTTTTCTAAGTCTTTCCATTTCCTAACAAATGGGGCAATGTCATTCTTTCTGACAGCAGCATAGAATTCCATTGTGTACAAATACCACATCTTGTTGATCCACTCATCAACTGAGGGACATCTAGGTTGGTTCCATCTCTTTGCTATGGTAAATAGTACTGCAATGAACATTGTTGTGCTGGTGGATTTAGTATGTCTTTGTTTCTGGATGATTGGGTAAATGCCAAGTAGTGGAATTGCTGGGTCATAGGGGAGCTCTATGTTTAGTCTTTTGAGGAACTGCCATACTGCTTTCCATAGTGGTTGAACGAGTTTGCACTCCCACCAACAGTGTAGTAGTGATCCCCCCTGGCCACATCCCCTCCAGCATCTGTTGTTATTAGTTTTCTTGATCCTGGCCATTCTAACTGGAGTGAGGTGGAATCTTAGAGTTGTTTTGATTTGCATTTCTTTTATGACCAGAGATGTTGAGCATTTCTTCTTGTATCTATAGGCCATTTTTGTTTCTTCTTCAGAGAAGACTCTCTTTAAGTCTTTGGCCCATCTTTTAATCAATATTGTGAAAATGACAATCTTGCCAAAGGCTCTCTACAAATTCAATGCAATACCCATCAATATCCCAATGTCATTCTTTAAAGAAATAGAAGAGGCAATCCAAAATTTCATATGGAATAATAAAAGACCCCATACAGCAAAAACACTTCTTAGCAGAAAGAACAGCGCAGGAGGAATTTCAATACCAAACTTTAGACTCTATTACAGAGCTATAATTATCAAAACAGCTTGGTACTGGCACAATAACAGGCTTGAAGACCAATGAAATAGAACTGAACACCCAGATATTAAACCACAGACCTATGGCCACCTAATCTTTGACAAGGGAGCCAAAAAAATAGAATGGAAGAAAGATAGCCTCTTCAACAAGTGGTGCCAGCAGAACCGGTTCAGCACATGCAGAAAACTAAAGTTGAATCCTTCTTTGTCACCCTGCACTGGAATTAACTCCAAATGGATCAAAGACCTCAAGGTAAAAGCTGACACACTGAAAACTTTACAAGAAGGAATAGGAGATACACTAGGCCTCCTTGGCACAGGTCGAAACTTTCTTAATAAGGACCAAGAATCACAACCAATCAGAGAAAGGCTGGATAAGTGGGACTGCATTAAACTGCAGAGCTTTTGTATGGCAAAGGACATAGCTAGTAAATTAATTAGGAAGCCTACAGAGTGGGAGAAGATCTTCACCAACCATAAAACAGACAAAGGCCTCATATCTAAAATATATCAACAGCTCAAAAAATTGAATCAATCCCCACTCCCACTTTTTTCTTTGGTTTAATCCCTCTGGTATTGTTTTATATTTCTGGATCCTTTGTCTTGTAAGTAAGTTGAACTGATTTAAGAATGAAAGGGCTAAAGACAAAAATGGTGGGACAAAGGGAGAATCATTCAGCAGTAAACCCACTACATACTATGTTGGAAATGAATTATACAACTTGGTGGGGGGAGAGGTAAAACTGGGAGAGAATGAGAGAGAGGATGACATTGTTGAAAAGGAACTGTACTCATTATGTAACTTATATAACTGTAAACCCTCTGTATATCACCTTACGATAAAAATGTGTAAAACTAAAAAATATTTAAGTAGTCAGTTGTTTAGTTGTTATAAGTAACTAATACTATTATTTCTATTTTATATGAGTAAAATGAATTTTTAAAATTTTGTCTCCCCCCAAAAACCTGAATTTGAAAAAGACTGAATAGCTTGCTTAAGATTTTAGCCAATCAAATCATAACTTAGCAAACTAGATTTTTCAATTTAGAAGTTGATATACTAGTAACTTCCATCCTGATTACAGATTCACATGTTAATGATAATACTATAAAAGAAAGTGAAGAAATAAGTATTAGAAAAGTCAGAAAGATAGTTACTTCAGAGCGGATGAAGAATTATAAGAGAAGCAAAGGAGAGAGGAGATATGTCACTGAAATTTAATAAAATACTTCCTCTTTGCAAGTATCAAAAATATTTACCTAATAAAAATTAAGCTGGAAAAATTAAATTACTTTCAAAATATGCACATACAAGTTTACAAAAATTATGTTTGGTATTAAACCTTATATTAACAATTCCAACTGTAGTTCTCATTTGGAAGCCATACTCCTTCTCCCAAACACACCCATCATTCTTCATACAGGAAGACAGAAATTTGCAATAGTCCTAGTTGCCAAATTAACTATCAAAATTATTGTGGATCAATTCCACTAGTCATTATGATAGGGAGATAGTACCATTATTAAGAGCAAGTTTTATCTGGCAGTGTGAGAACACCTAAAACATACAGGCTCATCGAGGAGAAATTAGCCAATAACAATTACTCCATGTGAAAAACCACATCTACTTTTTTCCCAGTGCTTAATTTTACCTTTCAAGAATGGAGACCACACAGACAAACACACACACAAATGCACACACACATGTATATGTATATATGCACATGCACATATATGCGTATATATGCATAAAGAACTAGTATATCCTGTGGCTACCATATTTTTTAAAATATGCACTGATAATCATTTTTTTCAGTTTACAAACATGCTCCTAGCCTCATTTTTTAAAATTAATTTGTTGAAGAATTTTTGATGTTGACTTTTTTCAGGCACAGAGCATGAAATATGAGAGCTGAACTCATTTTAATTTTAGAAAATAATCATGATGATATCATTGTCATAATCAACTTATGCACAGTTTATTCAGTCTGTCACTAGTATACATGGATTCAGAAATATAATGTTATTTTGGTCTAGTTTGTGTCTTGGAATAATGACCCTTGACTTTTTTCAATTAGTTGCAGTGCCAAGAAACACATTATGTTAAACAGTAAGATTAATTGTTGTATCTTAAACAATAGGCCTTGATTGGCTTCCAGAGAAGCTATTAGCAGTGGCTCTTTTCAGCCATACTTGCTCCAGAATGACATCATGACTTAAGCCATTTATATGTCATTTAAAAAAATCAGGAATGAGATAGAACAATGGCTTTTGCTTCAACCTTTTTCTCTCTTCCCAACTGCATCTCATTAAATTATCCTTTCAAATTAGAAAAAAACAAAGTCAAATCCTGGTAATTATGGGAGATTATGACACTACAGTTTGAGGTTATTATTTTTCTTTTTAATTCACTCCCTGGGTCAGTATGATTTTAGAATACAAGTTTACAGTAAAATAGAGTAACTAAAGTTGTTACTTATGCTTTTGAAGTTGGCAGGTAAGTTGATTGTCTGGAACTCTGAGTGCTATTCAAAACCAACAACATTTGTATTCTGATTTTAAGAGCTTTACATATGCATTACAGAGAACTTTTGGGAAAAACAAGAATACAAAGAAAGGGGTAAAGGGAGGGAAAGACGGTGAAAAACATGCAAAGAGATATCAATGTTCAAGAAGTCATGTACCCACTACCTGCCAATGTAAATGTAACCCCTCTATCCATTAGCCCGACAATAAAATACAACTTTAAAAAAAGAATACAAAGTAAAAGAGGGAAAAATCCCCACAGAATAAGTGCTTTCTTTAATTTGTTTTCATTGTCTTTTTTTTCTTTTCAGAACATGTATTAAATGATCAGAAAAACACATTCTGCTGCCACTTCTTAAATACTATTCTGGCAGTTCTTTGACAAAGTAGTTTTCATACTGAGCTGACGTATTTTCCTTTCTTCAACTGTGATTAAGTGCTGCTGTTATTAAAAACTGTGCTTCACACCCAATGTGAAGTCATCTTCAATAGATCGGGGTCCATAATTCTGCACTTTGTTGGGTTGTGGACCTCGCCCCATAAGGCCTTTGGACTAAGACAATATTCTTCCAATGTGAGCAAACATGTGATCACAGTCTAATGGTCAACTAACAGTCAAAGCGGTATTAAGCTGCAGCTCAAGCCAATAATCTTCCTTCCCTGTCCCCTAAGCTCTCCACTTCAAACCTGTTGGAAAATATTTGATTACATAAACTTTACTCATTATGTATTTTCCATGCAATCTCTTGGCTTCTCATGTTTCTGAGGGAGCATTCAACCACTCATGTTAGTAAATTATGATAACTATAATGACTTAACACCATCTAATTTAGCAAAATTTCAGCGAATGTTATGTAATACAAAGTTAAGTGTTTTTTAAGTTGAATAAGCCATCAAACATCCACATTAGTATGCCCAATATATGATTAGAAATACAAAGCCTGAGTTAAATGTGTATACTAGGCTAGGCATGGTTCAAAACAGAAACTGTAATCCTAGTTATTCAGGAGGTGGATGTAGGAGGATCGTGATCCAAGGCAGGTTGGGGTAAAAATCCAAAATAATATATGAGAAACAAAACAGGGGAAAAAAATGGCTCAAATGGTACCACTTACCTATTGAGCTACAGGTTCTGAGTTCAATCCCAATATCTCTAAAAATAAATAGAGAAAACATAAGCATTTATTTTAATGGTACATTGTTTATCTTATTATTTTAAAAAAATTGCTACTGGTACCAGGATTTGAACTCATAGGCTTGTGCTTACTTGGCTCATCTACTGCTAGCACTCTTATCAAATGAATGTAGCTTTTTGTCTGATTAGGTGAAGATTGAGTTTTACAGACTTCACTTCCTGGACTGGCCTCAAATTGAAGTCCTCCGAATCTCAGCTTCCTGTGTAGCTAGGATTACAGACACCAGACACTGGCACCCTGCTCAGGTTACTTACTTAGCTTGCATAACTTTTGACATTATTGATGAGGTGAGGGACTTGAATGGCCTTCAGACTTCCATATTTAGGTCAAATGAGTATATTTGCTCATTCTTTAATAATCTGTGGTGCTCAACAGATTGGTGTAGTGGGTTTAGAATTAATCTAGCTTCTGAGATATACATTCTTTTGAGCCAAGAATGCACTTTACTTATCAAACTGGCTCCCAAAGCTCCTAGCAGAAGACCTAAAAATAGGTAGACTTGCAATAAACATTCAATAGATGCTTAAACCCATAAATTTGCACAGCTAAACTGGGGAACAATGCAGTTTGTAGGGCACACGTGATTTTAGTACTCCTAGGAAAAAGTTGGGTCTCATATGGGTATTATATCATCAATGTTATTGAATTCCTGAATGTAATCTGAAGGTTGACCTGGCAAAACAAGAATGATAATACTGAAATCAAGCAAAAACATTTTAATTCAGTTATTTATTGGAATGCTAATAAATATTTGTAATCACTTACTATAAAATCCTATCAGCTCAACTACCACATGAAACTCTAGTGTTGTTCTTCCTTTCATGGAGATTATAATCTCAAGAAGAAAGCAAGTAAATTACTGATTTTACCAGTTGGAAGACTATTATCTTCCGGATCTTTAAAGTTGCCCAAATATCCCTTGTTGAGGCTTAGATCCCAGTTGGTGGTGCTACTGAGAAGATCGGGGCTACTAATCTATTGAGAAGATCATGAGGCCATTAATCCAGAGATGAGTCCATAAACATCTGAGCTTTTAGGTGGTGAAGCCTGGCTAGAGGAAGTGGGTCAGCCGCACTGGATCTTTGCATCCTGGGCCTTGATCTTTGCTCTCTGTCTTTGCTTTCTAGCTGCCTCATCTGCCACATATCCCTAACATTATGATATTCTTTGTCCTTTCAGAACAAAGGTAATGGAGTAAGCCAACATTAAACTCTGGCACTGGAAGCCTTCTTTCTTTAAGCTGATTTTCTCAGCTATTTCATCATCAGAGAAATAGAAAGCTGACTCACACATTCCACAATATGGTAGAGAAATACGTAGGCTAAAACAGTGTTCTTAGCACTCAGTGGGTTCAGAATCTCACTTAGATTGCTTTTGTTTTATCTTTTTCTGTAACAATTGCTTCCTTCCTTTTGTATTCTTCATCTTTGAGTTTCCTTGCATTTTCTGCCTTTCTCTGAAAGAAAAACTTGAGGCTGTTAGATTCAAGTGTTTCGTGTTTTTGGAAATTGTCCTCAGTAGAGAAGGCTAAGCATCTAGTTTGGAATGCCTGTTCACTTTCATTCTGCCATTTTGGTATTTTGAGAAAAGAGACTAGAAGGAGTTGGAACGTAACCCTGCTAACAACACCTCTCCAAGGCAAAAAAAATCAGCAATTTCTATCTGAGTCTATAGTCTGGCCTAGTTCTTATCCTCCCAAAGTTCGCTCACTTTTTCTGTTTTTGATTTATACTCCTTTTTATTTCCACTCTCTCTAGACTGACCAGATTACTGTTGGACTGTCAACTTACAGAATGTCGTTTGAGAATTCCTTATTACTCACCTGTGGATACCTTGATACTTTGCAAGCCTGGTAGGAAAGACTTTAATTAATCTCTAGATTCATTTTATTTAAGGTTTTGGTATTTTACAAAAACACCAGAGAAAGAAAGCTTGCTTAATGATGATTACTTCTTTGAAGCCAGTCAACATAAGCCCAGAGTGGCTTTCTGGGAGCCCCTTTCGCCTATGGCCACATCGTCTCCCAGTGCTATCCTCAGCTTAGACTAAATCATCTCTTTGGAATGTCATGAGAGGACATTCTATCCTTTGTTAAAAGACTTGACCAACCACAATTATACTATTATGCCTACGTCTGTTGAAAAATTCCAGGCAAAGTCAGAAAGAATCACATGGGATTTTTGGCTTGAATCAAATGAAGCCAGCTTGGAATGAAAAAACAAAGATAATTTGAGCAGTGAACTAAATGTCACAACATGAAAAGTATCAGTTTTACCATAAGCTCTTTCCTTCCTTGAATGTCCTATATAGAATATATTATATATATTTAAAAAATCGGGGCCGGGAGTTTGGCCTAGTGGTTAAAGTGCTTGCCTAGCATGCACAAAGACCTGGGTTTGATTCCTTGGTACCACATACATAGAAAAAAGCCAGAAGTGGTGCTGAGGCTCAAGTGGTAGAGCTCTAGCCCTGAGAAAGTCCAAGGACAGTGCTCAGGCCCTGAGCTCAAGCCCAGGACTGGCAACCCCCCCCCCAAAAAAATAAAACAAAACAAAACAAAACGAAATTTTGTTCTTGTTAGTGTGAATAAGTATCTTAGTGCTTTGAGTCAACTTTTGTAAAATGGAATTTAGTTCATTACTATGTCAGATCATTTCCTTATTATATTTATTTTTAATTCTACTATATAAGTTACTCAGACTGGGAGCTAGAAATATTGATTCTGTAATTCTGTAATGATTCATTATAATCTTTTAATTTTTCACAACCATTTCCTTTTTCAACATTATTTCAGAAAATTCCAAAGCCCAAATAAAGAACACCTTCCTTGTTTTATCATAAAAACTAAATGCATAAGAGGAAAACCTAGTCTGTAGGTGATAAGCATAAAGATGATCAGTATGAAGCCTTGCAGAATTAGATGATAAAAGTAAGTCCTCTCACCTCTCCTCTTTTTTCTTTTCTTTTCTTTTCTTTTTTTTTGTCAGTCATGGGGCTTGAACTCTGGGTCTGGTCATTGTCCCTGAGCAATTCAGCTCAAGGCTACCAGCCTATTCCTAGAGTCAGGGCCACTTCCAGCTTTCTAGTAGTTAATTGGAGATAAGAGTCTCTTGGATTTTAGTTCCTGGGCTGGCTTTGAACCGTGATCCTCAGATCTCAGCCTCCCGAGAAGCTAGAATTACAGGTGTGAGCCACTGCACCCACCTCTCCTCTCCTTTTTTTCTCCTCCCTAACCCACCCTCCCCTTCTCTCGTATTTTCCTTCCCCCCCCCCACCATCTCATCTAGCAATCAAAACTGTTTAATATTCTTTCATGGTACACTAAGAAACAGTCTCATCTTTTTAAGGTAATTACAAAGTTCATTTTTAATAGGTAACTAAGCTTCAAATCCAACAACTAAAATTAAGGCCATGAGATGTTAGATTTTTAATTTTTCTGCTGGATATCCAATAAGACAGATGGATGGAAATAAATATAATGTTTTTTTTTTTGCCAGTCCTGGGCTTGAGCTCAGAGCCTGAGCACTGTCCTTGGACTTTCTCAAGGCTAGAGCTCTACCACTTGAGCCTCAGCACCACTTCTGGCTTTTTTCTATGTATGTGGTACCAAGGAATTGAACCCGGGTCTTCATGCATGCTAGGCAAGCACTTTAACCACTAGGCCAAACTCCAGGCCCATATAATGTTTTTTTAAATGAATTACAATTAGAAATTGAATGAATGGGAGCAAGATGAAGGGTGAAATTCAACAGATGCAGCCATATTGCAAAATTCATGACAGACTGACTAGGTAGTATGTTTGCTTGGTTCTAGAGCTCAGAAACAGGAAGTTCCATATTATTAGTTCTTCATGAACCTTACTTCTTTGCATGTCTCAACTGACTCAGAGTTTGATAAGGGAAAAGAAAAGAGTTATTTAACAGTATCCTCAATTGTCAAAATTATCTTTCAGAGAGTCACTCTCCCCTGTTAGTAACTCAGCTACATGGAGGGATCATGCCATTTCACAGATACAATTTTCTTTCTTTGGCTATCTTGATCTGATATCCTAAAGGGGAGATATGGCTACTGTTTAGAAGATTCCATTGTCTTGAATGAGATCAATGTTTATCCCTTTTTGATACATGTACCATATCCACAGCACAGTAGATTCTGCTACACTTCCTGTGGCCATATACTTTTGTTCTTTAACTTCAAAAAGTACAATATAAAGACAAAGCTACCACATCACTCCATTCTCCTTCCTTCCGGGGAATAAAAAAAGACTAGAGAAGTGTATGTGGGAAATACTTCTTTAGAAAGCTAAATTTTGTCATTTTGTCTAACATAATGAATCTTCACTGTTGTTAAATTTTCATATATTCTATGAGTAAAAACAAACTCTAGAATTTTTTTTGTGCCAGTCCTGGGGCTTGAATTCAGGGCCTGAGCATTGTCCTTGGGCTTTCCTCAAGGCTAATCCTCTACCACTTGAGCCACAGCACCACTTCTAGCTATTTTTTTTTCTATGTACATGGTACCAAGGAATCGAACCCGGGTGTTCGTGCATGCTAGGCAAGTACTCTACGACTAGGCCAAACTCCCTGCCCTCCAGAATTTTTTAAAGAAATAATTTCTTTTTCTAAAAAAATATGAAAATTCTAAATTCGACTCAAAATCCATTACAACTTAAAACCTTTTTCTTTGGGAATTTATGACTATTGTCACAAATGCATTTTAATAGTATTCACTTGAGGGTATTAAAATATTATAGTCTTTTACAGACAATTCCAATAGGCATCCCTAATTTATGTGTCAAGGAAATGTTGAGTCATTTCAGTCAGTATGGAGAGTGCCCAGACATTTTTAACTATGCCAAAAGAGTTAAAAATTGAAATTCTAAGATTCTAAAATGGAGCTATAGGAAACTCAGTAAGCTTAATTTAGCAAAGATTTACTACCATGCAGGACTCAAAAGCTAACTAGACGTGGTCCTCCTCTCTGAGATTCTCGTAAATAGGAGAGAGATGTAAATTTACTTAATTAACTGTACGATTCTCTTCTTCTGGTATATAAGGATAGCTAACCCCATGTACTGGTCAAGCGGTTTGAGTTTTTAAATATTGAGTACTAGACCAGGAATATGGCCTAATGGCAGAGTACCTGCCTCGCATGTACAAAGCCCTTGGTTTGATTCTTTGGTACAGAAAAGGCCAGAAATGGTGCTGTGACCCAAGTTGTAGTGCTCAGGCCATGAGTTCAACTCCAGAACTGGAAAAAAAATGAGTCCTGGCCTGGTAAGTACTCTTAAGTGTCTAGGAATGGGAATAGTTACTTGGTAAGAAAAAATATTAACAAGGAAAGCCAATATAATATCTTTGGAGAATTCCAGTCTATTCTTTTTGGGGGTGAGTGTGTATGTGTGTGAAATTTAGTAATCATAAACTAAAAGCCAAAAGTCCAGGAGACTGATAAGCATTAGAAACAGGTAAAGAATGAGAAAAGGCAGAAGTAAAATGAGAAGTCCCCAAAATCATTGCAGAGAACAGCCTGCCAGGTTGTGACTCATTTCTGGTGGCTGCCAGCCATGTAAATTGTGAGCTAAAGGCTAGAGTTAAGAGGATACAAGCCAAGCACTAGCTCATCATGGTGCAGTGAAAGGAGGACAGGGGTTTTAGCAGATCAAACACGTTAGTTGTTTTCATCAAGCTTATTTTGAAAAACTAGTGCAAGGAATTCTCTCATAGGCAACAGGGTTGTACAGATTAATAGGAGCATGGATAACATTACACATTTGTTTAGAGTTATTAAACGTTATTTTATGTCATGAATTATACTCTTTTATGTCATCTGAAGATCCATCCATAAAATAGTATATCCACATTAATAATGAGAGGGGGTGGGTGGGTCTTCCAACTTAAACTAGAATTACTGTTTCTATATATGGAATGAATGAATCTTAAAAAACAAATGAAAGGGGTTAAAAGGAAACATTAGCTTATTAAATGCAGCCAAAGGCAAGGGCTATAAGAAAGAAAGACTAATTTGAATTTATTAATAACCCCACAAATGAAACTGTCTGATGCCCAGTAAAGAAAACCTTTGGGCAAGGCAGGTATCAATCAGAATCTGATTCAGCCACTTCATAAGTTTGTAATCTCTGGAAAATTAAGTCATTTCTCTATGCCTCAGTGGTAAAGCCTAAATTATGATTTATACTTACTAATTTGAATCTAAAGGATAGAAAAAGTCTAGTTCATAGGTACATAATTATTGCTAAACATCTTCCAGAGAAGAGAAATCTCAGTGGTGATGAATAGAAAATGAACAGAAGAGAAAAACTTATAGGAACACACCTCTGATATAAACAAGATAATCAATCAAAAAATAGGCATGCAGATGATGACAAGAAGGTGGCATCAAGATAAAGAAGCTGAGAAAAATAAAGAGGCTTAATAAAGAGATAAACTGAAGAAAATAATATAGAGAAATAAAGGTAAGTTAACAACTGATTTAAAGTATTTCATGGGGGAGAGAATATCACTCCTACAAAAGTATAGATAGGGACAAAAATGCAGGTAGAGAAAAGGATGTGAGACAGGCATGAGTCTAAATTTTACTGATGCCATCAATCAACCCCACAACAAGTGTTCACTGGAAACTTTGGGTCTTTCTTGCCCTTACCAATTCTAAAACAAATGGCAACCCTTGTCCAATTTCTCCTTCAAAACATTTTCCTTCCTTGAGTCCTTATGATATGGTTTCCTTGGATTCTCATCCTTAGTTAAGCCCTTGTATTTCCCTTTCCTGGCTCAATGTCTGTTCTCATGAATCTTCCAGCTCAGTCCTCTTCCTGATTGCTTCCTCGGTGAGTTTCCCAGGCTCATCATCTCCATTTGTACTCAGATGTTGATAATCCAAAATGTATGTCTCTGGGTTAAAACCTTTCTAGAAATCAGAATATTTTTTAATTTGATTACATGTTTAGACCTATATACACAGATCTTTTTCAGTCATTCAATTTTAGTTTGAATGAGTTAGTCAGCTTTCCATGAATACATGCCATTTGAAATAATGAACATGTAATAACAAAGGTGTTATCTTGGTTCATAATTTTGGAGGTTCCAATCCATATCTAATTATCCCTTTTGTTTTGGGCTTTCAGTGAAACAGCGTATCATGGTAGAAGCAAGTAGCCAAACTGGCCACTTCATCAACCAGGAAACAAATGGGAAGAAGTGGAAAGTGTCAGGACCCATAGTCCCATTCAGAGACATACTTCCATACTTCTAAATATTCCAGTACCTTGCTGGCAATACCACTACTTTGGGGATCAAGTCTTTCACACACAAATAGGGAATGTTCAAGATGAACACTACAGCTGCATTTCTCACTGTCCCTTACAAACCATCTTCTGCTCTGCCCTGTATTACCCAAGCCCTGGTAAAGTAGGACTTGCTTCCAGTTGCTGGAACTGTCAACAAACAGTCTCTGGTGCTGGTATCAGCCTCAGCTTTGGAGAGCTACTGCAAGCAAAATTGTAGTGTCTCTGGATTGGTGTACATCAAGAGACAGAATACATGACAGCACAAGGCCCAGCCATTTTGGCCTCCCTCAATGCATGGGCTGGATTATCTCCAGAGCTCTATGGAAGCATTTTGTTCTTTCAACCTCAGGTTATCTTTTCGTTCTGCTTAACTCTGCTCCAGAAACTTCTCTTTGATCTCTAATAAACACACATTGCACCAATTTGCATTAACTTTTGCATCTCCTTCCAGAAAATACAAATTGCAACACAACAGTGATTTTTTTTTAAGGCCAGAAACTTAGGTGTTGTCTTTTCCTTGTCATCTTTATCTACCTATCCCTAAAAGCCTGGGCGTTCTTTCCCCTAAATCTCCTCTTCTTTCTCCTGAATTTTTTGTAGTTACTTTCTCTACTGTTCTCTACTTGCTTCCAATGTTCCAGCTCAATTTTCATGTCCTTGGCAATGCTGTCTTAATAAACTTGAAAGCTAGGATTTCATCCATCAAGTGAACCCAGAAGAGCCATCTCTATCCTTCTTGCTGAATTGCAAGTTTACAAGTGCTTTTCTTTAACTGTACTCTTCGAGGCAAGAAGCCAAGTCTTATTCGCCTAGGTATACAACCTTCCCAAGCTTCAATCACACCCTCAACTCTGTAGTAGAACTGTAACTCGCCTCTGACATTTAGAGAAACTATAAATGTTTGAGTAACGAATAAATGAGTCTTACCTAGGTATGGAAGTTTTAAACAATGCCTAGTGTGGTATGATTTAAACATGTAGTTTTAAATAGTTGTGCCTTATGAAGGGCTTGTTTATAAAATGACTCAAGCACATCATTCACACATTAGAAGTCTGCCCTTTTTCCCTTCTTTAGTTACATTTTATTGTGAAAAAGTTAGCTGTGATAGTCCCACTGAGAGTATTTAGTGTAGGTAACTGTTCAGTGGGAAAAGAGAGCAGATTCTATTCTCTATTGCTTATTTCTTTTTACATTTTGCTTATTTCTTTTTTACATTTCTAGCCATTGAGTTTCTTTTGGGTTATATATACATCTATAGTCAAGGAGCTTCTTGTGGTTAAGTAAGATCCCGTATAGTTCAATTTAGGTCCTCAAACAATTCTAACCAATAATATCCTCTATAGCATTTTCATTTCATTATGTTTCAGGTCCATTTTCATTTACTTTTAAGCCTGTTGCTTGGAATTACCTGTTCCAAGATTTTAAAATCAGTGGCCAGAAAACCGTTGGCTAGTCACTGCCTTCCTGATACAAATGACCATTTAAAATTATATGCCTTCCTTTTAAATCTAGCTATATGTGGCCAAGATGTTTTAAAGTTATGATTATGCAAGAACTGTTTTGTGAATTTTGCCTCTGAACCTGGTCTTTTCCCTCTCTCCCTTTCAGTTCTTGTCTTTTGTCTTTGCTGAGGTCATCTGAGAGAGATGAGGGGACTCATAGGTAATTATAACATCAGTCTTTCTGTTTTCAGTTTAAGGTTGGAACATTTCAAAGAAAAGAGAAATTGGCATGGATCACTTATTGTTTAGAATTTCAAATTTTATTCAGCAAACATTTATGGAGCATGGGCTGTAAGCCAGCATGGAAAGTACATATGTGTTCATGTGTCTAAAAGGCAGGTCTGATGAGAAGACACTGAATCTTTAATGATTTCTAATTATTATGATGAACTACAAAAGGACAAGTACTGGGGGGGGGCATTGCCAGTGGTAAAGGGACATCTAATTCTATATTGACAATATTGATCATCCTTCCTGGTGGATGATGCTCAATCCTTAGGAGACAGTGAGTGAGACAAAAAAGAGGAAGCAGGAATAGAAAAAGATACAAGAAAAAAAAAAGAGAAAGATACAAGAAGCTTACCTTTGAGGAGGCAAGAGCTTGTGAAACTAAGAACGATATCTTATAGAAACATGTAGAGAAAAGAGTAGCAAATATAACACTGGTAGAAAAGAATGACCATAAGTATTTAAAATAGTCATCTTTAATTTTCTTGAAAGTATGGATTACAGAAATGGGGGATAAATATACTATAAATTAAACAAGTTGAGGATGAACACACATTTACAAAAAAGGCTAGACTCACAAAGAGATTTCCTGGGTATTTTTTTTTTATTGTCGGGGTAATGTATAGAGGGGTTACAGTTACATTCACCAGATAGTAGGTGCACTACTTCTCACAGATTGATACCCCTTCTTATGTTTTTGTCCATATTTCCCTCCTCACCCCCAATCATTTTGTTTCCCCCTTCCCTTTCTTATTTAAAATAAACAAATAACCATATGTACAATATACCAGGTAACAAAGTTAGATACAGTAACAATATGAGATTAGTAGAAGAACAACAATCACACAAGATAAAGCTCTTGTTTCCTTATCCTAGAGATCCTTTCATTTATTCTCATCCTATATGATTTTATGTACCTAGATTTTGTGCTATTGTAATTTAGGTACTGTTTTTTATATTCATGTTCTTTATTTCTCTTCAAAAAGCATAGTTAAAGCACACTGTTTATTAATAACTTTAAAATTATGCTTTTTGTGACTAGATCTGCTTATGTAATCAGACTGACCCTACAGTTACTCAGTTATGTATCATAGTGGTGAGTGATGAAGAGATGAGGAAGGTCTACTGGCTCCATTAGGAAAGAGTTCCTTAAAGATCAGATCCTGTGGTCAGAGGCTGACTCTTCTCAGGTACCAGGAATCCTCAATGGAGAATCTCATTGCCCCAAGCAAGCCCATCATCTTCATTGTATCACCTTCATTGAGAATTCTTCTCCATTCTCACAGACCAAAGTAGAGGTCACCTTCAAAAACAGGTTCTGTGTATTTTCTAGTAACCAGATGGATAGGATGGTGCTTATTCAAGATTACTCGTAGCAGACACTATTTAATAGCAAGAGCATCATGTATGGGTCGCATGTCACTGTCCATGTTGACAGTCTTCTCTCAAAGACTTTTGCAAGCATTCCAATCATGATTTATGCCCGAAGGAATTGAATATGAAGTTATGTAGTTTTCCTAGTGGTCTCTAACCTAGTGAGAATCTCTTTTAGAGATATAGTCAAGTTGAAGAACTTAAGGAGTCAAAAAAGGAAGTTTTCTTTTCCTCTTCTATTCCATCTCATAAAATAATTTGAAGGTGCTGTTGTCCTGTCTTACACTAGGACTACTTATATTCATCATTTCAGTATTGAAAGAAAGGAGATTGGGCAATAGAAGATTGACCCAGACTAAACAAGACATAGTGTGGTCACATCCTATCTCTCAGCCTAGATTTAAGAGCATCAGGTTTTAAGGGTTTGATGGCTGAAAACTAAACAGAATTCAACCCAAATACCACATTACACTTAACACATGAGAGAATGTGCTATAAATAATACAACTCCACTAGCACTTCACAGTACAAATGAACTCAGGCCCATTTTTGTAGTATTAATGTGGATGGTTCTGTTCTTGTTTATTTTCTACTACACTCTTGCTTCACCTGTAATGGATCTCTTAGGTTATGTATTGAAAATAGGCAGGTTTGTACTGTACTCCCATAGAAGAAATGATTGTTTCTCAAATTGAGAGTTGTAGAGAAAGGTTGAATTGACTTTTGAGTGTGTACAGTGGAAAGGATCTATATGTTTTTCACGGTGGTGTCACCTGGAATCATGCTAGTCTAGATTTAAACAGAATCAGGTCTTGAAATTATGAGTACAAATCCTAATTGTGTGATAATTGTATTATTAAACATTCTGAGTAGGCAGAAAGCATGAATAAACATATAATTGTTCAGCATTTTGGGTTGTGGCATGATAACGGATGGTTTGTTATCTCTTTATGTTTATGGTGATGTATGCAAGTCATATAATTCACTTTCCCCAGAGAGATACACTGGTTGTTCATTCCAGAAGAGAATTTTCCACTTCCTTTTGTTTATTCTTTTTTGCCAAAGACTCCCCCCTAACCACAGTTTCTAAGGAATTCTTCTTGCTGAGAATGTAGTTTCTAACAACAATGTCATGTATTACATGAGCCAGTGCTATCTAACTGCTTTCCCCAGATTAAGAAACCAGTGATGACACCTAAGTGGAAGTTAGTCCACCAAGTGTGGGAAGTATCTTGTGACATTGGCTTTGGAGCTCATGTTTGTGTTGCAATGGTTTTTCCTTTTTTCATATATTTTTTTATTATAGAAGGGTTACACTGTATTCACCAGATAGAAGGTGCATTACTTCAAAACATTGATACTCTTTCTTGTGTCTTGGTCCCCATATCCCTCCCACATCTCTGCCTCTCATCTTGTTTTCCCTCCTTCCCTATCTGATTTCAAATAACCAAATAAGCATATGTACAATATATCAGATAACAAGGTAAAATTCTGTAACAATACGAGATAACCAAGGGACAGCAAAAGAGATGAGAGATAACATAGTACATTAAGAACAACAATCACTCATTATATGGCTTTTGTTTGTATATCTGGAGGTCCTTTCATGTAGCATCATCCTATATGGCCTTATGTATCTAGGTTTTGTTCTGTTGTAAATCTCTGCTAGGAGAGCCCAAGGTTCCTACTGATTATGATAAATGAGGGAAACCGTTGAGCCTATGTTCCTTTGAGTCTGGCGTGCTTCACTTAATATGATTTTTTCTAAGTCTTTAATGGTTTTTCTTTTTAAAACATTTTCCTCTATGTTCACACTTCTCTACCTTTCTGTTTCCCTCTCCCCCTCCTTCCAGAGAACTACATTTCCCATGGTTCCTTTCTACTTAGTGTTAGGGAGATCTGAAGGCAGATAAAAGGAAACAAGTGGCTTGGGACCAGCTTTGATAATTCCTCTTTGTTTCTAGTGCTCAACAGACAGCTGCATCCTTCATGGCATTGTTGAAAGACAAAATTACAAGAACTCTAGATTACTTTAGATCTGATTGTAGAGTTCTGCAACAGTCCAGAACAAAAATGGTTTATAATACACCACACAACACACACTGGCTATATTTGTACAATGGGAAGAAAGTGACACCCAGAAACAACCTAATTGGCTAGAGTTGGCATTTTCCATATAGGGTCATGTTTGGGAGTAATCAGACTTCCATTGACAGTAAGTTTAACTACCTTGGTTAACTGAGAGTTAGCTGCTTGCTTTCAGGGTAATATATTCTTTTAAGTAATAGTGTTTGTATCAATCCAATGTGTACAAAAGATTTGTTTGGTCCCAAATTTATCAACCAAACAGAGAATTTTTCGAGCCACAACGTGACAGAAGTAGTCAGAATTCACCTGGGAGCTATCATATTGTCTATGATGATTACTAGGATGGAAGATGACCAAACATCTCCTGCCTCATATGCTTTGGTTAAGCTCTATGCCAGATTGGCACGGGTCATTGTATCCATGGAGACAGACCAAATTTATGATAGGGACATGTAGGGGAGGGCATTGTAGTTAAATGATAGAACTGAGAATAAAGAATTTACACATTAGAAAAACTGTATTGCTGTTGCTAGAAGAGCAGGAGAAATCAAGATGGTTGGTAAAACTAATTGACAGCAAAAATGAAACAAACCAGATTTCATTCATAAAATAGATGTGTCCAGGAATTATTCGGTGATGTCATTGATGGGCAGAATGAAGAGGAAGATCTCCTCCAGATGTCCCCAAATACGGGGTCACATTTATTGACAGCAGTCCACTCCTTGCCTTTGCCCTTGGCATGTTGGGGCCTCATATTGTCTACCATTTGGTGTCATCATGAAGAAGAAGATTATGGAAATATCTTATTACTAAAATTATTGCCAGTTTATCAGTTGAGCAAGACTTAAACTACAGAGGAACAACTTACCAACTAACATTTCCATAATAATTTATGATAGCAATGATAAAGGGAATCTCAGGTTTTAAAATCATAGACTGGTGAGATTCATTTTTTAGATATTTTAATAATTTGTTTTTCCTGTGTATATACAGTTACAGATTGTCATTCCTAGTTCTGTTCTTAGTCATCTTTGGAATATATAACATGGATCCTATCCCTCTTCCCACCCATTTTATTACAGCATTACATTTTGTCCTTTTTGAATGGAAAGAAATTGCATGCAGAGCCTCCTCCCATAATACTAAGAGGATAACAGTGTGATCTGATTTACTTTATAGCACCAGTGATTTTCCTCAGAGGGATAACTTTTGACAAAGAATTTTCCACTCCCTCCACATTTCTTGGTTTTGAAGCTCTCGTTTCTCTACAAGCAAGAATATTGCTTGGCTAAGGCACTCTGCTCTTCTTCATATTAGTTTGCCAAAAAATGTTTTACTATTGGAATATCATTTAAAAGGCAAACTACCTATACCTAAATACTATTCAGGCACCTTTTCAGTTAGTTGCTATTTTGCTACATGTTTTTAGAAGACATTTTTGTTGTTTTCCTTTTTTTTTTTTGCCAGTCCTGGGCTTGGGCTCAGGGCCTGAGCACTGTCCCTGGATTTTTCTCAAGGGTAGGGCTCTACCACTTGAGCCACAGCACCACTTCTGGCTTTTTGCTACGTATGTGGTACCAAGGAATCGAACCGGGTCTTTGTGCATGCTAGGCAAGCACTCTACCACTAGGCCAAACTCCCAGCCCCTGTTGTTTTCCTTTAAGAAATATAAACTCAATGCTGATTTCTAAATGTTGTCTAATAAGTTTATCAATACATGAAGAACTGTATAAGAGCATACTTAGGTTATTGACACTTATTTTTCCCATCTTGAGAAACTATATCAATTACTATATTAATGATAGTACTAATAGTTGTTAGAAAAGCAACACCATATTTTATAATATAGCCTACACAGACAAAAAAGCAGCAATAACATCATTTCCAACTACTGGTACCACTACAACCATTGTGTCAACTGGCTCTGCCTCTAATGCTTATGTGTATTCTAACTTCAAAGATGAGCAGTGACTTTGTTCAAGGTTAAAATAATATCAAACGCAGAAATAGATAAAGAAAGATAACTTTTTTCTGACTTCCAAGAATTCATGTTTGGGTTTTATTTTGTTGTGATTATTTTGGTATATCAAGAAAATCTCACTCATCAAAAAAATTAAACATTTATTCAAAAGTATTACTTTAAGAAATTTGTGATCAATTATAAAAATCCAAAATTCTTCCTAAAATGACTTTGTCTCTATCCTCCAAAACTTTATCATTTTACTTGGTGAAAATGACCTAGTGAAGCTCCCTCAGATATCAGTTAAGAGAGTACTGTGGTTGGACTGAGGTTGCATTAATCCTGTTTACTTTGGTCTGGAGCTTTGCTGTTTATTTGCTGTCCTTAGACATAGAAAATTTTGATGAACAGGGAACAATGTCTATTTTCAGGGTTCCTTACTCATCCTATATAATCATTCTCCTCTAATGTCTTGCTACCTTTTTAGGTTAATGTCACAGAATATATTAGAACATTATTCAGGCACTTACTGATTCTCTCTCTCTCTCTCTCTCTCTCTCTCTCTCTCTCTCTCTCTCTCTCTCTCTCTCTCTCTCTCTCTCTCTCTCTCTCTCCCTCTGTCCCTCTCTTCCTCCCTCCCTCTCTCTATTTAGCGCCATTTAGTTTCAGCTTATTAACTACATTTCTTTTTTTCTGCTTAGACTTTTGGAACCTAAAAATATACATTCTTTTCCTTCTGCTTCTCACTTTGCCAAACCTATAGGTTTATTTGGCAAAAGATTGGCAGTCTGCTGAAGGAGTGGACATAACATCCTAGCAAGCACATTAACATAGAAAGGCAATCATCATTGGCCTCATTAGTTATTTGAAAATGTAACCAAATCCTACCTTTATCTCTCTATTCTGGTATGAGCTACAGAGAAAAATGTAGCTGATAAAATTTGCATTGACTCTGTGGAGCAAAAGAAATTCATCTGCTCTATAATTATTGATTTTAAGTGGAAATAACGTGATACTGAGTGGATTCAGATTTAGAAATATAATCATTAGGGTATTTTTTCTACACTAAAGAAGAATCAAAGGAAGTTTTGTGAAAGCAGAGGAAAACACATGAACTTGTGTGATTTTGATATTGTCAATTTGTCAATGATAGCCACAAATCAGAAGACAATCCAATTTTTAGCAAAATTAGCTAGCATTCTCCAGAAGTAGCAAACAGACTGTCTTCTTCATACTTCTATTTTCCTCTCCTCAGAGAAATGTCAGCAATGAACATACAAATGTTCCTTCTAAGTTCAGATAAATTAGTATTTCTGTTGCTGAAAGTTCTTTCTTTGCTCCCTGAGACAAAAAAACCTCATATTTAGTTTTATTCTGGCATTTTGCTCTTCTAGGAACAAATGGTCAGCAATTACACTCATGCTACTGCTATACTGAGCATTTACTGTAGTACATTTGACTTGGCTTTGGATCAGAAATGCCATCTGCTTATGAAATAGTTTATTCTGCAAGAGCTTTTGGATAGAAATATGTGTTTTACTTTAACCCAGCATAATATATTGTGCAGCACAATATGTGACAGTGTTAAAATATAAATAGATTTGGGTTTTGAAATAAAGTTCTTTGATATGATGTTATCACATCCCCATTTAAAAAACAAATGCAGGCAGTGGTGATTTATGGTGAAACTTTACACTTATTGCCTTACTTTACTTGCTTTCTCAACTCTGCATAACAACCTTAATAAAGCTAATTTGTACAACTTGTTACAGACAGATTAGACTTGAAATGATGCTCATCGTGGAGTGGAGTACCATTGTTTACATATTTGTAAAACATCTGCATACAGAGATATATGGAAGAGGATGAATTTGATGTTTAGTAAGATGCTAGCTACTCCTAGAGAACTTCTTTCTTTATCTCATGGTCATTCTAGAAAAAGCAGCCCTTGGAAAGTAAATGCAACTGAAATTTTAAAAAAGGTGGGAAAGTGAAAAGAAATCAGCAAATATTCAGAATATAGTTGCATTTTGACCCACTAAGAGGTATTTTATACTTCAAAATCCCCACAAGAATTGGATCAGAATCCTAGAAAAATGACCAATGGTGCCAGTTAATGAAATAGGTTTGAGGAAAAGTTAAAAGAATGCCACACTTATGCTTAGTGATATGATGCTTCTAGAATAGGATGTGAAGTTGGAAAACTGAAATAAATGTTTCATTAATCCTGTCACAGCAACATTAGAGCCAGTAAAGACTTCAGGATCTGATAAGCTGATAGGAATTTTGGTTGAATGTGGTTGCAAAATAAATGGCCTAGCAGAATCAGGTGATTGCCAGTATCCAAACTTAGGTCTATATTATATTTGACTAAACATTATCCAATCCTTTTTTCATATATTTTTATTGTAATTAATAGAGGGGTTATATTATGTCCACCAGATAGATGCATTACTTCACAAACATTGATACCCTTTCTCATGTTTTTATCCAATCATTTTTAAAAGGTACCAAGCAAAACCAGAAGTTAAAAATACCAGTCCATGATCATCTAATATCTTGGTTTTCTGGATGGTGTGGAAATGGGGTTTCTGCTGTGCCACGTTGCCCACTTCACCACACCAATTTATTGCCAGGATTAGAAGGTCCCCAGAGCCAAAACAATCATTCAGTTTCTGGTTGTGGTTGGATTGAAGATGTTCCCAAAGTCAATATCTTTGGTGACCCAAAGAGAAGCAAGGGAAGCTGAGGTTAATGAAGTACTGAAGTGTTAAGAGGGTTTTCACAACTCAGGAAATTCTCTTAGCTGCCCTGGTTCTGCTGAAATGTGGAGTTCTGCTTTTCATGGCGTAGTGTGGGTGATAATCCATGCTGTGGTCAGGGGCAGGGAAGCCAGCGAGTGGGGTTGGGTTGAGAGAGATTAGTGGTGTGCAAAAAAATGTAACTGGTATTGTGTGAAAGCAGGGAGTTGACAGTCCTTAGGACTTACAAATTTAGGAAAAGACCGACCACTCAGATAAATTAAAACCAACTCTGATTTACAAATTAAAAAAAAACACATAAAGCAGACATGTACGCAGGTAATTACCAGTTTGACAACTAGATAAACATCACATTGTCTACTCTGAAAGGCAACATGTTAAATGAAAGGTGGAGTATGGGAATGTTAGCCTCAAGCTAAGAAGATTATAGAGATTAATTTATTAAAACTTGGCAACTTTTATTATTGTTATTATTATTATTATTATTTTTTTTAGGGAGTGGGGTAGTACCACTTAGCCTTACCAACAGTAAGATTTCACTGGATTGTCTCCTTGCCCCCATTTGCACTAGAATATTTTGATCCTCATTTCAATTCCTGTACCTGACATTCTGGGTGGAAAATCTCCACTCATGAATTTGGAGAAGGCAGGCACATTGCTTCGGCAGCTGCCATCCAGCTGAGTGTGGTTAGTTTGTATAATTGAAGCCAAGCAAAGCTGAGGCAGTGCTGGCACACGGATCTTTCTGTAAGGCTAAATAAAGAACAGTGAGTCCATTTTGCTGAGAGGAGTGGGAGGAGAAAGAGAGTGATCTTAAGAGTAGGGAATGGTTTCAGCCTAGGAAGCTCAGGCTACGTCTGAATTTGACCAAATATTGACACGATACTGCACAAAAATTTACTCAGTGATCCAGATGTTTCCAGAAATACAATCTTATGATTTCATGTGTAAAAAAATATAAATAAGGATTGGATTCTTTTTCTGGCACTAAGAGACATTCTTGTATCTTTCTGGCTATGTAATGGACTTCTTTACTGAGAGATACATTGGAGACACGTGCTGGCTCAGTACACGTGCTTTCTTGGGTGTCAGTATCTGCCAGGGCCACTGTTCAACTTTTGAATAACTAGTCTGCATGAAGCTCACCTAGGGATGGAGTTTATTTTTGACATTTTGTTCATTGCCATAAGTTGCTTGATTTTAGCATTCTGATAATTCCCAGTCAAAGAATTTTGAAAAGTATACAAAGTATAGCACTGAACTATCCTCTCTCTTCTCAGCTCTATCTGGAAAAGATCATTGAACAAGACTTCTCCTGATGATTTTGTGTGTGTGTGTGTGTGTGTGTGTGTGTGTGTGCCAGTCCTGGAGCTTGAATTCAGGGCTTGAACTCCGGGCCTGCGCACTGTCCTTGGGCTTTCTCAAGGCTAGAGCTCTACCACTTGAGCCACAGCACCACTTCAACCTTTTTCTATGTATGTGGTACCAAGGAATCAAGTATGGGTTTTTGTGCACACTAAGCAAGCACTCTTACCACTAGGCCAAACTCTCAGCCCCTCTCCTGAGGTTTTAAGGACATTAAATCATTTAGAATTTTCAATAATGCTATGTCCTTCAGCATCTGTGTAGTTTAGCAAACCAGCTCTTTGCTTGCAACAAGGTCATACAGAATAAACAGGATGGTACAATATATCCCTCAAAGCAGGGATTGCAAATGTTGGCTCTGGAAAGACAGTGGGATGTTTTCAAAAGATGTGACATTGAAATGAAGCTAAAGATAATCAAACACAACTTTTCCACTATGTAATAAGAATGAAAACAGAAAGAAGGGCTTCAAGAGATGTCCAAATAAATTTAGATCCTAAGAAAATCTCCTATCTTCAAAGTTTTAGATTGTTCAACTGTAAAAGAAAACAACTCAAGATTTGAGGATATTGTGAATTCATATATATGCTAAAAGCCATACCTAACTCTTCATGGTAATTGCTCAAAACACACCTTCCCCAACTTTTTCTTCTGAAGCATGACTTTAGTTATAAACACAAGTTCTTAGCATATGGAGGAGCCGAAGGGAAATGTGGAGAAGGTTAACTTGAGTGATTCATTCCATTATTTATTATTGCTAGTCATGCCTCTCAATGTACTGTATGGCCGTGAACAACACATACTGAGGAACTGTGGGACACAACTGGCTGACTTTCAGTGCTAACTACACCTCATATGGATTTTACCAAGGTCCTTTCTGTGGAATCCAGGGCTTTGCATATGCTAAAGAAGCAATCTATCACTGAGCTAAATGGATTTACTTCATTCAGTAAGAAGCATGTCAGAGAAATAATGCAATAGGGAACCCCACCCATGATACTATTTGGAGAATTAACAAGTCTACCTAAAATTCTTAGAAATTATTTACATTATTCTCATGTAGATACAAATTAAAGACACGTACTCTGTGGAAAGATTCCTTTGTCAGGAAGCACTTGGAGCATACAGTCCAGCAGAGATACTAGTCCCTGTTTTGTTATCATCATTGGGCCTGGAGTGGCAATTTGCACAGTAGTTTGTACTGGACGTGTCTTGGCATTGTGTAGTCATGGGGCTTGGAGTTCAGGCTCTAATCAGGAATCAGATCTTCAGAACACCCCAAGTGTTCTGAATAAACAGCGCTCATGAGGGCCGGGCGTGCACTCAGCAGAGAGATCACAGAGTACAGTCAACTTAGTGAGCAGACAAGTAATAGGAGATATTTTAGACAGTACAATAAAAAATAAATAAGAGGAGCAAATGTCAAAAGCAATTGAGTAATAAAGACTCAAAACAGACTTCACATAAGCACTAAAGATGACATAAAACTAGAGCACATTTATGGAACAGAAAAGAAAGCATTTTGGAAAATATGTAAAGTTAGCAGAGCTAGAAGAATCTGGTTAAGATTATAATAGTCATAGTCTGTCTTCTGGTCAGTCTTTAGAAGTAAAGAATGACTAAGGGTCATTATCAGAGGCATAAGGAATAACATTTGTATAATTCAGTCTTATGCATAAGCATGGTAGAATTGATCCTATATATTATTCCTGTAATTATATATACCTGACTCTGACAGACTTATGTTTGAATATGAAATGTCTTCCATAGGCTCAACTAGTGATAATTTGTGGAATTCTGAAAACTGGGAGATGAGACTTAGCTAGAGGAAGTAGTCACTGGAGGAGGACCCCTGGGGTATCCTTCTCTCTTTCTGTCTCTGTCTTCCTTGCTTTCTAACTTGCCCTCTCTGTCTCTGTCTCTGTCTCTGTCTCTGTCTCTGTCTCTGCCTCTGTCTCTATCTCTGTCTATCTCTCTCTCACACCCTGTACTTTATAAAAGCAAACAACTTTCCTTTGACACACACTTCTCATGTCCTGATGTGCAGAAGTCATGCTCAGAACCCCCTGAAATCATAGGCCAAATATAAAGAATTTCTCTTTTAATTGGTCATTTCAGATATTTTGCTACACTGAAAATAAAAGCAACTCCTATGCAGAGAGTACAGTTGTTGCACAAATTAAAAAAGCAATTTGCTTATGCATATGTGTTATTTTGCATAGTATAAGAGAAAAGAAAATGGGGCTCTAAATACCCACTATGTTACACTAAGAACAAACATCGTTAGCTTCTCATCTTGCCTGTTGTATGCCATTAGATTAGTCTTCATTTTGGTTCTAGAGCCATCATAACTATTGCCATTGGTTCTTTTTGTGGGGGTGATGTGTTAGCAAAGAATAATAATGTGAAAGAGAAGGGTCAAAGGCTTTGAAGATTTAGCATCATGTGAGTTGATTGTGCTTATTACTGCAGAAGCAACTCAGAAATATTTATGAATAAACTACAGTGGCTGAGGTCAAGTTTTTATTGCTTTTAGACTTCTGTGGTATTTAATTGGGGATCTTTAATGAGAAGTACACATTCCTAGTATTCAGATGAAGAAAACAAAATTCGGACACAATTCTTTGGAATAAAGTCCTCTTCTAATTATGTCATCAGATGGACTGTATAGCCAAGAACAAAACATTTGAAGGAGTCTTGGGCCCAAATGACCACCTGACAGTTGATGAGTATATTCCAAATGAATAGGAGGCTTGTACATATGCCATGAGAGAAGTTGACAGAGTAGCATGTCACACAGACTACAAAAGCCTAGTAGTTGTATACATTAAAGTGAATTCCTGATTTTAAAAGTCAAACCATATGACTCCAGGAAGAGAGCTTCTCACATTGTTATCTGTGAACTATGCTCCATTAAATTGTGTAATTGACATCCTGTGAGTGTCTAGAGACAATGCTGGAGGAAGGAGGGTGAACCGAGATGGGCAACAGATGCTGTCAGTGCTTGTCTTTTATCCCTCAAATGCATCTGTTTGAGCAGGATGACTTTCAACTCTCAGATGTGTCCAGGGATGCATCTTTGTCCACGAATTATGAAAAAGGAAGGTCAGAAGCACCAAGGAGAGAAGTCAATGGAACAACTTGGGTCAGGGAATACTTTTGGATGAACTTGGGTCAGGAAATAATTCTGAAACACATATTTTATACCAATTCTAGAATTTCCCTGAGTATAGGAATGTACACCGATGATCCACGATGGAACTTCAGCCATAAGTCTAAATTTTACATTTCAAAGAATAGAAGGAATATGCTGACACAGATATTTCAGAGGAGTGAGAGGGTCAGCTTTAGTGACTCAGTTGTCCAATGGGTATCTCAAGCTGTAACAAGTCCTTTGGGAATGGCCTCCTGTTTTCCCTGTTTGCCAACATTCCTTTAATGTTTCTCATTATTAAACAAATTATTTGAGCTAGAGTCTTTATTTCAGGATCTTCTTAGAGATCTGAAACAAAAACTAGATGCAACCCCAAATCTTGGAAGTGTCTACGATATGGTTCTGATTCCGGTCCTTTTGGAGGAGAGGGCCTCAGGTACATCTTTTTGAGGAGGATGACTGTGGACAATTGCCTCATGGTACAGTGAAGATTATGCATCATGTGCTCCAAAATTCAGCTACCATCTATGCCCAATGGATATATAATTTGAATTCCAAATTCAAGAACCTAATGAGTTGCACGAGTGTGTCCATGACTCTTGTTCTCAATTTAAATCAATATGGAAGGCAATCTTAAATAATTCTGGTCATAGCTTCATTCTTTTTCCAAAGCACATGAAATTAAACTTGAGAAGAATCTTTTTTTTATTTTTTTCTAATTTTTTATTGTAATTAATAAAAGGGTTACATGATATTTGCCAGATAGAAGGTGCATTAATTCACATACATTGATACCCTTTCACATGTCTTGGTACCCATCACCCTCCCCCCCACCCACCACCCACCCCCCGTCTTGGTTTTCCCCCCTTCCCTATCAAATTTCAGATAACCAAATACAAATAAATTCAATATATCAGATAACAAAGTGAGATACTGTAACAATATGAGATACCCAAGAGACAGCAAAGGAGATGAAAGATAAGATAGTAGATTAAGGACAACAATCATTCATTATATGGCTTTTGTTTCAGTATCCTGGAGGTCCTTTCAATTAGCTTCATACTATATGGCCTTATATATCAAGGTTTTGCTCTATTGCAGATCTCTGCTAGTAGAGCCCAAGGTTTCTACTGGTTATGACAAATGAGGGAAACCATTGAGCCTAAGTTCCTTTGAGTATGGCTTACTTCACTTAATAGGATTTTTTCTAAGTCTTTCCATTTCCTAACAAATGGGGCAATGTCATTCTTTCTGACAGCAGCATAGAATTCCATTTGTACCATTGTGGTACAAATACCACAACTTGTTGATCCACTCATCAACTGAGGGACATCTAGGTTGGTTCCATATCTTTGCTATGGTGAATAATGCTGTAATGAACATTGTTGTGCTAGTGGATTTCGTATGCCCTAGATTTTGGATGGTTGGGTAAATGCCAAGTAGTGGAATTGCTGGGTCATAGGGGAGTTCTATGTTTAGCCTTTTGAGGCACTGCCATACTGCTTTCCATAGTGGTTGAACGAGTTTGCACTCCCACCAACAGTGTAGTAGTGATCCCTCCTGGCCACATCCCCTCCAGCATCTGTTATTATTTGTTTTCCTGATCCTGGCCATTCTAATTGGAGTGAGGTGGAATCTTAGAGTTGATTTGATTTGCATTTCTTTTATGACCAGAGATGTTGAGCATTTCTTCATGTGTCTATAGGCCATTTTTGTTTCTTCTTCAGAGAAGACTCTCTTTAAGTCTTTAGCCCATTTTTTAATGGGATGGTTGTTACTTTTAGTTTTGGAGTGATTCAATTTTTTGAGTTGTTGATATATTTTTGATATGAGGCCTTTGTCCGTTGTTTGGTTGGTGAAGATCTTCTCCCACTCTGTAGGCTTCTATTTAATTTACTAGCTATGTCCTTTGCCATACAAAAGCTCTGCAGTTTAATGCAGTCCCACTTATCCAGCCTTTCTCTGATTTGTTGTGATTCTTGGTCCTTATTAAGAAAGTTTTGACCTGTGCCAAGGAGGCCTAGTATATCTCCTATTCCTTCTTGTAAAGTTTTCAGTGTGTCAGCTTTTACCTCCAGGTCTTTGATCCATTTGGAGTTAATTCTAGTGCAGGGTGACAAAGAAGGATCCAACTTTAGTTTTCTGCAGGTGCTTAACCAGTTCTGCCAGCACAACTTGTTGAAGAGGCTGTCTTTCTTCCATTCTATTTTTTTGCCTCCCTTGTCAAAGATTAGGTGGCCATAGGTCTGTGGTTTAATATCTGGGTCCTCAGTTCTATTCCATTGATCTTCAGGCCTGTTCTTGTGCCAGTACCAAGCTGTTTTGATAATTATAGCCCTGTAATAGAGTCTAAAGTTTGGTATTGAAATTCCTCCAGCGCTGTTCTTTCTGCTAAGAAGTGTTTTTGCTATACGGGGTCTTTTATTATTCCATATGAAATTTTGAATTGCCTCTTCTATTTCTTTAAAGAATGCCATTGGGATATTGATGGGTATTGCGTTGAATTAGAGAGGAGTCTTTTCTATTGTCATCTCATGAAGCAAAATGGCCAAGAATATTTAAATTGACAAGTGGTGACATGGTAACTCAGAATGTAACACAACATTTAGAAGACATTAAACTAAGTAGAGGAAGAGTCAACCTTCTCTTAGTCATACAGGGCATAGGTAGAGCAAAGTGAAAGCCACTTATTCCAGAGAATGCTATGCACATCAGAATTTCAGGAAACATGTAACAGTGATATAATTTAGTATAAGGAATTAAGAGAATGAGGGAATATTATCCTATTCATTCTTTGGTATAAAAGTAAGTGAAAGAAGAAAGAAAACCAGAAAGATAAGCAGAGAAAAATTATAAATGGCCTCTAGTTAAATTCATTGTAAAATAGTCAAGGGAATAGTGAAAATTATTGAGTGTGCAATACTGAAAGCAAGGGATACTCAGGATTGGTGGGGAGAAATAAAATGTGGCAAGTCAATCACTTGAGAGCATAGAAGGGTTACCAAAACTCTTCCTAAGAGGAACCCAGGGAACTTTTCCAGATAATATCATGCCTCTACTCAAAATCATGCATTTCATTTCCTGCAGAACAGAAGCTCAGTCCCATGTGATCTTCTCCATGTTACTTTAAACATCCTCATCTCCTATGATTCTCTCCCTCTGATTACTTATGGCTAGATATTCTGGAGCCTCAAACAAACACAGAAGGCACAATCCTAACCTTAGAGTCTTTGCATGAACTTGTTTCCTCCCTCCCCCTTCAACTTTTTATCCCCATATCACCCTCCTAGTTGAGACAGATATCAACAGCCTATCTAAAATTGTTAGCTTTCCCCTCTACATTGTCCAATTTTGTCAAATAGTATTCAAGTGTATCGTGTATATTGTGTTTATTTTTATTTAACTCTCCCCTTAGTACTGCTCCATATAAAATACTGATTTCTCAATTTTTTTTCTGAGTACGTTCTCTAGGATTCTGATATCTCAGTGCCTAGAATAATGACTGACATATAATTAGGGCCAATGAAAATCTTATGGGATAAATTAATGAATGAAACTTTTTCATTTTCCTTGTCAATAGTGTTTCACCCAAAAGATCTGTTGAATGGCAAAGTGAAAGAGCCAGTAAGCTCCTATGGACAGAGTTACTTGATATTAGGGTAAAATTTCAATGTAACTTTTATTGTGGACACAAAATATAAATCAAAACTTTGTTCAAAGGATGAGTATTTCTAGCCACTGGCACTTGTAATTCACTCTAACTGTGAAATATGTCAGCATGAAACTTTTACATTCAATATATCACTCTCCGAGGACAGAAGATAAGAATTGTATTTCATTAAAATTTGTGATGTGCATACAGTTTCTCAGAGAACATTTCTGGCCTGGAGAGAAGGAACAAAATCTCAGGACTTTCTCTCCCCATCAATTCAATCTGTATTTGCAGAAAACATTAAATAATTAACATACTGACCACAAGCCTAAAATTATTTTTAGACAAACATATTGTTTCAAATAGAGAATTATTATGTAAAATTTGCTATAGTAACCAACTTACTCTGAGTAAGTTAGAAGTATTTAAGAATAAACCATTCTAAAAAACTACTTTATAATTGCTAAAATTTAATGCAAAAATGATTTTTGGCTGAAGTGAGTTTCAAAACAGTCTCGGTATTCTGACCTTTTCTGAAACAAATGAATCATGAGCAGTCTGAATGGATGACATTTTTCCAGAAATGGCTCAAACTCTAGCCATGTTTCCACCATAACCTCGTGGCAGGAAGGGATATTGACAAGTAATGACATTTATTCTAACTGTGTTTTTCCCACAAAATCCATCTTTCTGTACTGATCAGCACTTTATTTTCACTTAGGCCATGAGACTGGGTGTAGTTAATTTACTCTGGAGCCATGAGATTGGATCTGTCCAATTCCTTTTTAATAAGACTTGCATTTATGAGTATATCAATATAGATGGGTAAGGATGAACTATAGTATCCAGATTTTGATAATTTATCTTTATTCTTTCTACTAGTAGCCTGCCTTTCATAGTTTTGAAAGAGATCCAGTTTGATTGTACTTTGACTATGAGCACATGTCTATTTCAAGTAGAAAGCCATTTACTTTCTTTTCTTTTTAAAAATTTAATTGTCAAGGTAACGTATAGAGGGGCTATAGTTACATGCATCAAGTAGTGAGTACATTACTTCTTGAATATTGTTACCCCTTCCCATGTTTTTCTCCCACTTTCCTCTCCTCACCCCCTCCCAATCATCTTGTTTTCCTCCTTCCCTTCCCTGATTCAAATAAGCAAATAAATGTATATACAATATACCAGGTACCAAACAGATATAGTAACAACAAGAGATAAACCATAAGGGGAAAAAGACAAAAGAAATAACTTCACATAGTTCATTAATAACAATAATCATAAGATAAATCTCTTGTTTCCATATCCTAGAATGCATTTCACTTAGCCTCATTCTATGTGACCATATGTACATAGCTTTTGGGCTATTGTGACTCTCTGCTAAGAGAATCTTAGACATATACTGATGGTTACAAATGAGGGAAACCTATGTTTCTTTGGATTTGGCTTCATTTAATATTATTTTTTCCAAGTCTTTTAATTTCTTTACTAATGGGGCAATGTCATTCTTTCTGATGGCAGCATAGAATTCCATTGTGTATACATGCCACATCTTCTTGATTCATTCATCTATGGAGGGGCATCTGGGTCAGTTCCATATCTTAGTTATGGCAAATAATGCTGCAATTAACATGGTTGTGCTGATAGGTTTAGTATGGCCTTGTTTTCGGGAATTTGATCAAATGCCTAGGAGTGGGTTTGCTGGGTCACAGGGGAACTCTATGTTTAGTCTTTTGAGGAACTTGCTACACTGCTTTTCAGGGTGGTTGAACAAGTTTACAATCCTATCAACAGTGTAGTAGTGATCCCTTCTGGCCAAATCCCCAACGGCATCTATTATTATTAGATTTCTTGATAATGGCTATTCTAACTGCTGTGAGATGAAATCTCAAAGCTGTTTTAATTTGCATTTCTTTTATATCCAGAGATGTCAAACATTTCTTCATGTGTCTATTGGCCATTCTTATTTCCTCTGCAAAAAAATGTTTTTCTTTAAGTCTTTGGTCCACCTTTTAATGGGATTGTTGTACCTTTGTTGCGGATTTGTTTCAGAGGGATTTAATTTCTTGAGCTGTAGTTATATTTTATATATAAGACCCTTGTCTGTTGTATGGCAAGTGGAGGTCTTTTCTCACTCTGTGGGCTTAGAAAGCCATTTTCTATGTTGCCTGCATCCTGAGATGTTTTCTGCTAGTGATGTCTATTTTCTTCCTGAAGCAAAGTATTACCCCATAAAATATACAATATTTATTTATTTTGCAATTATTTGTACTAAAGTATGAACCCTGAACCTAGCACTTGCTAAGTGGTTGCTCTACTACTAGAGATGTCTTTTTTAGCCTTAGTTATTTCTCAGATAATCTCATCATTTTGCCTAGGCCTTACATTGGACTCTGATCCTCCTATTTACAATTCCTTTGAAGCTGGGTTCATAGGATATCACCACTATACCAGCTTGTAGATTGAAATGGGATCTCACAAGTTTTGTCTGCATTGGCCTTGAATCATGAATCCCCTAGATCTTTACCTCCCAAGTAGCTGGGAACAGATGTTTCTAATTTCTTTTTTTGTGCCAGTTCTGGAGCTTGGGCTCAGGGCCTGAGCACTGTCCTTGGACTTTCTCAAGGCTAGAGATCTACAGCTTGAGTCACAGGACCACCCCTGGCTTTTTTCTATGTATGTGGTACTGAGGAATCAAACCTGGGTCTTCATGCATGGTAGGCAAGCACTCTACCACTAGGCCACACTCCCAGCCCTGTTTCTAATTTCTTTTTAAAAAACAACTTTTAGTTGGAATTTTATGCTGCCATCAGAAAAAATGACATCATCCCATTTGTAAGGAAATGGAAAGACCTGAAAAAAAGTAAGCCAGACCCAAAGGAACATAGGCTCAATGGTTTCCCTCATTTGTAATAATTAGTGCACATCTAGGACTCTCCCAGTAGTGGATTACAATAGCTCAAAACCTAGGTACATAAGGTCATATAGGATGAGACTAAATGGAAGGAATTCTAGGATATGAAAACAAGAGCTTTATCTTGTGTGATTGTTTTTCTTAATGTATTTATCTTTTTTGTCCTTATGTTTAATCTCATAGTTACTGTATCTGACTTTGTTACCTGGTATATTGTATATACGCTTATTTGTTTATTTAAAATAGGAAAGGGAAGCGGGGAAAATATGTTTGGAAGGAGTTCAGGGGAGGAAAATGGGGATGAAAACATGAGAGGGGTATCAATGTATGAGAAGTAATGCACCTACTACCTGACGAATGTAACTGTAACCCCTCTATACATTATCCCAACAATAAAAAAACAACTTTTAGTTATTTTTTAAATCTTCAAATTGTTGTACAAAGGAGTTACATTTTTTTAAGGCTCTTGACATTTGAGTTTTGAAAATATATTTATTATCTATAAGTAATTTCACAGAGGAATTGCCATATAACAAAGCAATTTTTGAATACAGTGTGTGTTGATCAATGTCACCCCTTCCAACATTCTCACTCCCACTCAGGACTTTTAACTTCCTGATACTCATTTTCTAAATGGTTAATTGCACTCTACCACTTGAGTCATACCTCCAATCTGCCCTTTTGCTGGTTATCTATTTATTTATATTTAAGATAAAGACTTGTAAACTATTTTCTTCATGGTGGCTTACAGCCATGATATCCTCTAATCTCAGCCTCCTTAGTACCCAGAATTATTTGATGTGAGACATTAGCTTTTGTCTCACTCTGTAACTTTTAGTTACACAATGTTCTTATAGAATATCAAATTAAAAGTGCAGATGACAAAAATAATAAATTCCAATTTTACAAAAAATTAAAATTGTGGTGCTTTGATAACTTTGTTTAAGACATCTTGATTTAACTATCAGTAAAATATCATTCTACATTGCTATCATAAACATCATTTCATCACTAGGTTCATTGGATTCGATTAAACAAAAGAGAATTCAATTTACTATTAATTCTTCTTGTAGAAGATGTAAGTCAGTCTATGGAAAGTTTTATGAAAAAATAGAGCAGTTGCCTGACTGCTGCAGGAATCGAAGTACACACTCAAAGTAAAGATCCCAAAGAAAATTAAGAGGAGGCAGAGATGAGGCAAAGAATGAGTGATAAAATAATGAAATATTTTGTCACTAATTGCAAAATGAAATAATAGAGACAATGAGTGCTGTAAAAACTTGTTGAAAAAGTAAGATATGATACAGTGTACATAAATTATAACTCAGAAGATCATGACATTGGAGCAATGTATTACATCCATCTGAAGAAGGGATTTAGAATGGGGCTTTCCAGCAAGATTAGGTATTTAATACTTTTAAAAGTACATACATGGCCGGGAAGTTAGCCTAGTGGTTGAGTGCTTGCCTTGCATGCATGAAGACCCGAGTTCAATTCCTCAGTACCACATACATAGCAAAAAGCCAGAAATGGTGCTGACACTCAAGTGGTAGATCTCTAGCCTTGAGAAAGTCCAAGGACAGTGCTCAGGCCCTGAGCTCAAGCACAGGATTGGCAAAAATAATAAATAAAGTATATACACTGTAGAATTTCTATTTGCTTTAAATATATTTCTATTTATTTTAAAATCAGCATTTTATACTTGTCTATATTTGAACATGTCAATTACCATTCTGATAATCATAGAATGTCTGAAAAGCTGAGTAAAGTAATAACACAAAATATGAGGAGTCTTTTCCATACTTGAGGCGATCCAAACTAGACGGTTTTATTTATTTATTTATTTTTATTTCTTATTTTCAAGCTATCCTTTAGGTTTTGAACAATCCAGCATCATTCACATTCTTGGGCTTTTTTCAACTGCTATCTCATTCACTCCCATTCTCCTGCCTTCATTCTGTCTATCTGACATCTATATTTGGTCTTTCCTTAACCATCACTTTTCCAATGAAGGTTTTTTTCTCTGTCCTGATTTATCTCTGTAATTTATCCTGTTTCTTTCTTCAAAATGCATAGAACAATACAAGGTTATCAATGTATGTTTATCTGACTAATGTCTGTCTTTCTTGTCAAATTCTCAGCCACAAATTCTCGGAATGTGTGAGCAGGTTCATTGCTTCACCCTCAGCACGTAGGACATACATCTTGTGCCACAATCAAAATATCCTTAAATAAGTAAATAAAATGATACAAATGGCTAAAAAATTCAAAAGTTCTATTCATCTAGTCATAAGGACACATATTATTTCTAATTTTAAAATTACATGTTATTTGATCTTAAACATTTGAAATATTTTAATTTAAATTTCAAATATTATGGTTTTTAAGTTTCTATCCTATTTGATTTCCAAAATAATCACAAACTGATGGTGAGATAACCAGCTTTCCACTTTTTAAAATAAAGCATATTTTTAACTTTCAAGAAATAAAAAATAAACTTCCAAATAATGAATCAAATATAAACACAATAATTCACAGTCTTATTAAAGGAAAGAGCCAAGAGATATTTCTATAATCATGGAATGGAAGGGACTTATGAGAAGCATCATATCTAAAAGCTTTACTTCTATAGTAATTAGTACACAACTGGAACTCTCCTAGCAGAGGATTACAATAGCTCAAACCCTAGATACATAAGGCCATATAGGATGAGGCCAAATTACTGGACCTCCAGGACATGGAAATAAGAGCTTAATTATAAGTGACTATTATTCTTTATGTATTATATTTTTCTCTTTTCTCTTGTGTTGCCAAAATCTCATATTGTTACAGTATCCCACTTTGTTACCTGGTAGATTATATAGATTTTTACTTGTTTATTTAAAATAGGAAGGGAAAAATGAGGGGAGGAGGTGGGGGGAATGGAAACAAAAACATAAGAAGGGATATGAATGTGTGAGAAATAATGCACCCTTTATCTGTCAAATATAACTAACCCCATTATACATTGAAATAAAATATTTAAAAATGTCTAAAAGCCATTTAAATAGGACTGAATTTGCAAAAGTAAGTAAAAATCAAAAAATATGAGACCAGGAGTTGGCCTAGTGGAAAAGTGCTTACCTAACATGCATGAAGAGCCAGGTTCGATTCCTTAGTATCGCATACATAGAAAAGGCTGGAAGTGGTGCTGTGGCTCAAGTGGTAGAGCTCTAGCCTGGAGAAAGTCCAAGGACAGTGCTCAGGCCCTGAGCTCAAGCCTCAGGACTGGCAAAAAAAATTATAAGAAGCACACTAGGGAAAGAAAACACCTCAGTTGTTCATACAGTACAATAAGGAAAAGCAAATACTATATAATCAGAGAAATGAACTTTAATAATCTAATGAGTCTTTGGAAAAAATACAACTGGTGTTTCCATATCTGAGAATGTGGTGCAAATCACTGATGCCAAGAAATCTACATTTGAGAGCCTTGCCTTCTGCTACCAAAAAGGGATAGTAAAAAAACAGAGGGAAGGGACTACACATGGGAAAATACCACTGCAGTCCTCGGCAATTAATTCAGAACCAGCACTGAGAATGTGTCCTGGACAAAGGAATCCTACAAATTCGGGGAAACAAAACATAATTTGGCTCATGGAAAATGTGTGTGTGTGTGTGTGTGTGTGTGTGTGTGTTCTTTTATTATCATCTTTAAGTAGTTGTACAGAGGAGTTGTCATTTAACAAAGTAGTTTATGAACACAATAAATCTTGATCAAGCCATCCTTTTCAACATTCTCATCCATCTCTTCCCTACCCACCCTTTTCCTTATGGTTCTTACTTTTGTAGGATATGCATTGGATTCTTGATGGCATTTTCCCTTGCTCTCTTCTTCATCGATCTGCCCCATTTTCTTTGACCTTGTCTCATCTTTTAAGTACCTAATTCATAGTGTTTGAATTTGTTGAACTTTGATTTTTTTTCTAAGGAATTGCATTGTTTGAGATCTCCCATGAATGTACTATAACATTCTTTTTCTTTCCTTTTGTTGATTGTGAAACTTGAACTCTGGGCCTGGGCACTGTCCCTAAGCTCTTCAGCTCAAGGATACCTTCCTTCTTGAGCAATATCACTTCAGGTTTTCTACTGGTTAATTGGAGATAAGAGTATCATGGACTATTGTGCCTGGGCTGTCTTTGAACCACGATCCTCAGATCTCATCTTCCTGAGTAGTTAGGATTACAGACTTGAACCACTAGCATCAGGCTTTTTGTTTTTAATTGTTCATACACCTTATATAGGATGACTATAATTCATTAGGTCCTGAATTTCCAAAAACAACCATCTTATTATGGTTTCCTTCCCATAGATCTTCTGCAGATTTACATACTTTTTCCCCAGCCACAAATTCCATATATCCCAGAACAGGGTTGTTGATATCAGCATTAAACTTCTGAGGGACTTCACACTCTCCCTCAGACAAAGTCCCTGCTTGTCAAGTAACTCTTCCTAGACAATGCAAAGCTGCAATGATTTCTCTCTCCTCCTCCTATGGGAAGATATATCTAGCAAATGATGCACTGGGAAAATAAAAAGTAAAGTTCTGTCTGCAAATCTCTCAGCCACATGAAAATCAAAGCAAAAAAAAAACCCAATATCGATCTAAAAAATGTAGGCAAATAACAAATACAGAAGGTGCTCTGCCTTCAAGAGTAAGGAATAAGGCATCACAACCTTCATGTTAAAGACCATGGTTATCCAGTATCCACTTAGAAAGGCCGGCACTGTTTTCAAGGATAATGAACCACAATTTTTCTGCCCACAGAATTCTAATGCTGTCAAGTATGATAAGACAGATGATCCTATTTATAAAGATATTTTACAAAGCAAAACAGATATAACTCAGCATCTAATTGACTTAATTGCCTCATTTATCCCATGACTTAGCTGATGTTTTCTACACTGCTTCTTGTAATATAAGAGCAGAGATATGATGCCAGGCAAGAGCGAGAAACACTCTCTCCTGAGAAAAGCTATCTGCACTGATGTTGGCTTTGGGTTCCAGTTTATTGGAAAATCAATGTCCATTTGTGCGACCAAAACATGGCTTTCTTCCAGGCTGATGGCTTTGGGAGGCTAGCTATCACCTCATGAAGTCAGATCAGCTTTCCCAGCAGCCGAGTTACACTTGGAGAAGTAACTTTGTCGTTAAAGCCCAGTTTATCATTCCTGTCGGGTATTTTTCTTACTGTTTCATCTCCTCTCTACTTCTCCTAAAGTCCCAGTATTGTTTTGCTCATGCACAGATAGCAGACCTATGGCTCTACATTTTAACATTTCAGAGGGATTCTGTGTGATGATTGTTGTTCGAAGGATAAACAACTTGCTCATAAGTCTGGGTTTTTCATTTAGGGTCAGGAAAATACATATACACATCCATAGTCTTACTGAGTCTTGACTCAAATACATGTTTTGTCAGATTCATAACAGGCTCAACTGAGATTTGTCAGTTTAACTGTCTTGGGTCCCTCAGCAAAGCTGAGTTTGCCTCATGTGTTGATATAGTCCAATAAACAGAGTCCAGCTAACATTTTACATAATGCTTGCTTTTTTATTTTAAAAACATTAATTACCAGTAAAGTAATACCATTTCCCCATTATTAAATGGAAAATGCCAATCTAAAGCATAGTGCAGTTTTAGCCTGTCTCACTGCCTTACCTCAATCTTCTCTTTCCCTGAAGAATACTCTCAGAGTGATGATTATTGGCAACAGAAGCTGTGGCAAGGCAGATTTTTTTTTCTTCCCTCGTCTGCCAGGAGTAACAAATAGTTCTGTCATAAAGTGCCAGCTCAGTCACGAAGCATGGTTCCTGGCTTTTTACTTGGCTTTACCAAGTGAAGCTCTTCTTTTGCAAGGATAGCAGATGCAGAATCAAGGAAAGGATGGAGAAGTAGACATATAGTCGAGATATGAACCACGACCTGGTTATACCAAGTGTGAGGGAACTTAGGTCTTTTAGCCCCCAAAGTGGTCTAAGACTGCAGCGTCATGCAGGACTTGAGAGTTGCTTCTATGAAGGACTCTAGATGTCTTCTTTAGTCTGTGTGCCATGCTAAAATGTCACCTTTCCGTGGTGCCTGAGCCTGGGCCATTTGCTCCTGACCTGGTTGATGGCTCTCAGAAGAGAAAGAACGTAATCTCTTCTGGAATCATTGAAGAAGTGTCTTATGACAAATGACAGCTCTGATGAAGAAGTTAATGAAAACTGCTGGAGAAGTGATGGTTTCTGAAATGTTCTGTGTGTGTCTGCAGTGTCCAGAACCTAAGTTCAAAACAAGACACTGGAAACAACTGAGTATACGGTTCTTTGTATTCAGCCTTCCTAATATGTGAAAATAAAAAAAAATGAGTAGCCAGAGTTTGTAAGGTCTATATCAAGTCTGCAACATGAATTATAAACTAAATGTGATCACTGATATCCTGAAAGATTCAAGCTTACTGCAATTTTGGACAGTGAAAACTTTCAGTCTACAAAGCAATATGATAATAAATTATGTAAAATGGTTACCATAAGAAGGTGATAAATACAGATCCACTTTATGAAGGAATTAACTAATAAGAAAGTACAATATTTAAGACAAAGAACTGTCAAAGTTAGGATGAGGTAAAAAAAAAAAAGCAGCATAAATCTACAGTACTGGGCCTGGGAGTTTGGCCTAGTGGTAGAATGCTTGCCTAGCATGCACAAAGACCTGGGTTCGATTCCTTGGTACCACATACTTAGAAAAATGCCAGAAGTGGTGCTGAGGCTCAAGTGGTAGAATTCTAGCCTTGAGAAAATCCAAGGACAGTCCTTAGGCCTGAGCTTAAGCCCAGGACTGGCAAAAAAAATAAAATAAATAAATAAATAAATAAATCTACAGTACTCTACAGTTACAGTATGCTTTACTAAGCATATCTCCCAATAATGTTAGGAAATACATACATGATTACTACAATTATATGGAACTTCTTGCAGGGTATTTTATTGAATAAATAATCTGCTCCTCTTATGTAGCCTCTGTTCTTGATTTGGGGTAACAGATTGATTTCAAGAACTCTCCGACTGGAGATGTGATATCAACATTTATTAGGTGTTTATGATGTTCTGGGCATTTTTCCATGTCATATTAGTTTAATTTTATAATGAATTTTTTAAGACAGCATGAACTTCTCATGTTCCAGGTAATAAAGTCAAGATTCAGAAATACATAAGATTTGTCCAAGGTGACAAAGAGCAAAAATTCATCTCACCATTAAGTTATCCTTGTTAGAAGACTTGAATATGCTAAGAATCTTCATCTTCTTATCTCCCACTGTCTAATCTGGCTCCTTACCATACCACATCAAAACAACTGGCACAAATATTAATACTTACCTTAGGTAAATGAGTTCAATGGCTCCTTTTTTGGCTCCTATTTAACTTCAGGCTCAGCAGTGTCTCACTCATAGTCCTGTCTTTTTCTTATAAAGCTGCAGGATCCACACATGGCCTCACCATCTCCTTCACTCATTTTCTGTTCTCTCTCCCTTTCAGTGTGTGAGCCATACTTATCCAAGTTTTCTTTCTTCTTCCAACTTTATCTATCAGGAACTAGTATATTATGACTATATTTCCAGATCAGATCTATGGTGTGGAAGTCTATTCTAATTTACAAAATAGGTTATATGACATTATTTTCTAGGGAATCAATAATATCTGAAATTTTAAATTTCAAAGCTGAACTACTCATAGGATAACAAAGAATAATAAGGGGGATAAATTTGATCAAAATATATGTATATATGGAAACATCACAATAAAACTGTTTTACACAGTTAACGTAGTCTAAAAGATTCATTGAACAAAAATTGTCAAGGTATACTCTCACCACTCCTCAAAAATTTCAACCAACTAATCAAAACAAACACATATTTTATCATTTTTCAATGTACTATAATAATTAATGCCATCATGAATCACATTTATAAACTTACATTTACATAATTAGTCCCCACTATTTATTAACTGATAAAAATGTTGCAATTGTGCATTTCCTAAGTGCTTTGGCATTCTTCAAGAATAGCAGAAGCTAGACAGATGAAGTATCTTTCATTAAGGACCATACAATGTCATAAGAAAATTCTAATACCAAAAATCAAGTAACATTGCAAAGACTTCACTGAGAATATTGTTTAGCAAGAGTTACTGATATGAGATGATGCTGAATAATTGGAAACTTGAATAATGAAAAAGTTATCATTGAGATAGCATCTTCCAGAAGCAAAAGTACAGTTGTTGACTTAGAGGTGACCCATGTATATTCTAGGAGCTAAATGTGAGTGCTTAGAGGATGAGGAAGGGGGAGATAAATGGAGCTAGAATGTTCTAAAAAGACATCAATTTCAAATATTTGAAAGAAGAAAGAAGTAAGACAACCAAGTAAATCACCGAGTCAGCAGTTAAAAGAAAAGTTACCCCTATAAGGAATGTTAGACAAATATTGTTAGGGAGCAGGCTGGGACAATACTGAGTTTCACTGAGTTTGACGTTCATACCATTCCCTCTTTAGGGAGATAGTAAACATAATGTGGTGGTTTTGCGTTTATCTGAGGTGTCTAAAGTCACTCCATGATGAAAAAATAAAAACCTGATGAATTCAGAAAATTCTGAGGAACTGGAAGTTTTGGCTGAAGTTGTTCTTTGCATACAAAAGCTTGAACACAAAATTCTATTGACATCTAATTGCTGACACATGCAGGCTGATAAGTATTCTCAAATGCCATGCTAAATAAGTATGGAGTACTGTGGAAAGAAATGTGTATTGGTTGACTAACTAGTAAAACAAATGAAAGAAATTTTCTCTGTTGGCTGAATGGAAAGCAGCTCTATTAAGAGAATTATTCTCAGAGGTTGAATGCTAATTGATTTTATGTGCATGTCAAGAAGTCAATCAATAGCAGGTTTGTGGCAAATAGCAGAGAAAGAATAACTTAAGAAGCAGATTTCATTCAATATGGAAAGCCCCTGAACCTCTCAGCACAACTGCTTAGTGTCATGACCACATAGCTCTTCTACAAGCCAGTTTTGAACCTATGAACTTCACTGAGTTTCTTTACTTTCACTCTAAGCAATTGTGGAATCATGGAGCATTGTTTCAAAAAAGGAAACTGAATTATCAGATAAGAACCTTTAGTTTGGTATTGCAGTAAAATTTACATATTACAGGATTAATTACTCTAAATCATAGGCCATCAGTGACATTGAGTACACTGGTAATGTCGTACATCTGTCACTTCTATTCCAGAAAGTGAGAACGATTCAAGCTCTATCAATGAATAATGGAACAAATGTGAGGGATCCATAAACCTGAATATTATTTAACCATCAAAAGGAATGGATCTTACTAAGTACTACCATATGGATGAGCCTAAGTGAGAAAAAGGCAGACACGAATGTTCACATATTGTATAAGTCGAGTTTGTATAAACTGTCTAACAATACATCTTTATACACATTTACAAATATAAAATATATAGAAATATGTTGATATATATTTTTTCAGACATTTATTAGAACGATTTGACTTTACCCAGCTATGGAAGAAGCAGGAACAGAGTATGTTTCTGAAACTAGAACTCAGAGAACTGGCATCAGGAGATGAAGGAGGTTTAAAACAGTTGGGTGGGGCACAGCTGCTCACTCCCTATAGTTTGGAATCTGGAAGGTCAGTATTAACTAGCATGGGCTGCAGAAAGAGCGGCAATGGCATCTTGAATACAGCCAGGTTTCTTAGTATCAGCAGAAAGCTGAGGTTTGTACTCACCAGATGAAGGAAACATGGATTTTAAGTTTGCTTGATGCACTATAACTCTCTCTCAGCCACTAGGGATGTTTCTAGAAGAAATGAGTGTATGAAATTATGTTTGGGCAAGCAGGTTAGTATTTTCCTTGTCTACAAGGTGTGTACGAAGTATTTGACAAGTATCTTGTATAGATTACAAAAAATGGGTTGGGCACCTTACCAGGATTATTTCTGTATGGCTTTGTAACAACTCTAAAATATAGCCAAAAGTTGTACTGCCATGACAAAACTGAGGCAGAGAGCCAGGCATTGTTAAGTAGGTTAGGTATCAAGTAGCTGAGCTAAGAAAGTAAATTTAGATCTATTTTGTTACATAGTTTATGCTATACCTTCTACATCACATCCATATTCTGTTCTTCCTTCTATGCACAGGGAAGATTCCTACTATGTCTTTTCCCATTTTTTAAAATTCTAAGATAGATAATTTTATTTACACTTCACACCATAGATTGGATAATAGGGGAAACAAGTGCCTAGACTATGGAGAAACAAAAAACAAACAAAAAAAACAGTTTGTTTTGTTTTGTTTTGTTTTTGTCTTTGGGCTTGAACTCTAGGCCTGGGCGCTGTCCCTGAGCTCTTCAGCTTAAGGATATCACATCATCCTACCCCTGCCACCTGGGTGTTGTCTCTGAGCTCTTCAGCTCAAAGCTACCACTCTACCCCTTGAGCCACAGAGCCACTTTTGATTTTCTAGTGGTTAACTGGAGATAAGAGTCTCATGGACTTTAGTACCTGGGCTGGCTTTGAACTGCGATCCTCAGATCTTCTCCCGAGTAGCTAGGATTACAGGTATGAGCCACCGTGCCTGGCTACTGTACCAGTTTTTTTTTTTTTTTTTGCCAGTCCTGGGCTTGAGCTCAGGGCTGAGCACTGTCCTTGGACTTTCTCAAGGCTAGAGCTCTACCACTTGAGCCTCAGCACTACGTCCGGCTTTTTTCTATGTATGTGGTACCGAGGAATCGAACCCGGGTCTTCATGCATGCTAGGCAAGCACTTTAACCACTAGGCCAAACTCCCGGCCCTACTGTACCAGTTTTTATTCACATTTTTTCCTTTTTCTCTTTCTTTCTTCCTTCCTTTCTTTCTTTTTTCTTTTTTCTTTTTTTTTTTTGCTGTTAAAGCTCACAGATTTCCATACAGAGTGTCATTTTTCAATGAGAAAATATTTGCTATGACTACAAAAGCCCTTCTAAGTAATTGGGGCAGGCAAAGAGATAGCTTGAAGAATCACATGCATCCTAATAAACACCAATATGAAGAATCAAAATAATATTAGCTAACTTTTTGGTTCTTGTTGAGACATGATCTCACTTGTTGAGACCTGGAACCCACAATCCTTTGTCTTCTTTGATGAATGCGTTGCTTAAATCAAAATGATCTCTTTCTTTCTACGAACTACTCTTCACTCTGGAAATGTTGTCCTTTGTACCCAGACTCTATACTTGTTTGGCTTGTTTTGCCAATTTGTGCTTGCTTATGCTGTGGCAATACTTTCTGTATTTTTAATGGCTCTCATGAATTAATTACCTGTTACTTTCAATTCTTTGCATTGCAGAATGATTTGCTTATTTTCAATTTCATGTATGAAAAGCCAGGGTTCAGAGAAGTTTAGTGATCTCTATAGCTACAAAATGAGGATTTCTATCTACATGTGTGCATAAACTTTAGAGGAAAAGTGACAATTAACACGAGAAGAAAACATATCATAATTGCAAGGGTTAAGACTCTAGATTCATGCTGGTTGGACTCAATATCTGGTTTCATTTTTAGCCAACCATTTAGCCAACTGTTTTTTGTTCTTTTTAACCTAATTTAAGTAGTTGTTCAAAGGAGTTTCAATTTCACAAGTCAGATTATGAGTACAATGAATCTTGAACTATTACTCCATCATTCCATATTCTATCATTCTCCCATTATCCAATCCATCCATACCCTCAAGTTATAGAGTTCAATGTTTACATAACGTATATTGAATATAATAATTCTAAGTCCCTCTTCCTACCTGCTGTGATTCCAAGTTTGAGTAATTGGAACTAGCTGAGTGGCAACATGCTCATTTATTAAACACACTTAAGCATATAAACTATTCTCTGGGGTTCTTCATATCTGTGGAACTAGATGTTTCAGTACCAAACCTTTGCACATTCACACATGTAGGATTATATCTATGCTGGAAAGGAAGACACTCCCTACTTTTTTTGAGAAAAACAATAGTTAGTTCCGAGTTATGGTAATGTAACCACTATTTCTTTCTGGTAATGACTATGTTGTTAACTATGAAGTGAATTAGCCACCAATGACTGCACAGGGCACGCACTAGCCTCGTCCTATAAAATCCTATTCCTGGAAAACAATCTTGGCTTGGCTTTGGTGTCTTCGAATGTGAGGATTAGACTCCAAAATTGACTCCCTGGAAAGGATGACCAGACAGCAATTAGTAAATCACCCACAAACTGAAAAAAAATTCCCGGACAAGCTGGGCAAGATCAGGGCTCTCACTTCCCATAAATCTCTGACTAGTCATTGTATTTCATTCTCAGAATCAACACAAATGCCAGTTTTATCCTTCCACCATCTTCTCTCCCCCTATTTGTTCCTTCTTTTTGTCTTCTCTCTTGTCTCTCCTCTTTCTCCACTTCACTCCTTCAACTAAAGAAAGCTGACCTAAAAGGCAAATTGTAACCTGACATTTGAGTGTATGCGACATATTTAATAGTATTTGTGCTATGCATGTTAAAATGGAAAGCTAGGACCTGGATGTGAATCTGTTCTAGACAATTCCTAAAACACCCAGAGGGCATGCTGTCTGCGAGGTCCTGTCCAGTGAATCACGGAGGCCCATCCTATTCTCAAAACAAACAAACAAACAAAAACATTTGGAAGTGTTAGTTTTATGCATTTCTCCAGATATAGTTGGAGGAAAAAAGCGTTAAAATAATAATTATAAAGTTAGTGAAACATTGACTTTTCTGTTTGGGTTGTATAGAGAATCTAAAAATAGAGTGAGGGGCAGTCTGAATGTCTTGGCTAACAGTTTCCTCTCTGCATTGCTGTGCAGTGCTTACTAAATTAAAAAAAATTATAAGCCACTAAAAATGCCGAGGTTGATCCTCAACTGTCCCTTGTGGAAGTGAGTATTTTCACCTAGAACATTACTCACCTGAGTCAGCCTTTCCAAGCTCTTTATATATCTCATTAACAGAGTTATTCCTCTGCCAATGGTTTCAAAAGGCAAGCTAGTGACAAAACTTCACAATTATGAGCTAAAATGAGAAAAATATGGCTGATATAGAGACATTTCTTCAGGCTACATTTATTTAATTGAAAAGAAGGCTATTTACTCTGACATGTAATTTTCTTCTTTGAAAGGCTATGCAAAAAGGCAAATGATGGAATCAGAGTCTGAGCCTTTGTTAAGAGAGAAATGTTCAGTGTACTCTAGGCCACAAATGCAGTGTGCATGGGCACATATATGTGCGCATGCGTGGCCTATGGTTTTGTCTATATGCAGGCACTCACCTCAAGGAATCATGAGAACAATCTCTGAAGGAGATTCTAATGAAGAACTAGAAACTGTTAGCACTAGTCAGAGGGCTGCTAAGGCAGCATGGTTTCTGAAACAGGAGAAATGATTCCACACTCATTTGAGTGAATATCATGGCACAAATTTTCTATAGAGCTGAGTACATGGAAATGCTTCAGGATGCTTTATTGAGAGGTGCACCACCTCAGGACCCCTGAAAAAGAGATAAATGTAACTGTTGTTTCACACAAAGTGTGCATTTACTCGTTGTAATTGAAATAAAGTGAATTCATGTTGTGATTAGAATTTTGGGAAGCTTGGTTTGGGGAGTGAGGGGATGTTTTAAGTGTTTGACAAGTGAGTGACTAAGAGGATGATTGATTGGCTTGTGGTTATGTAACTGGGAATTAGTGGAGCCAGAATGAAAGTCAAGCTAAACTCCTGGGCCAATGGACTTCCACCACTCCTTGATATTAATGGTATGATATTTCCTTTCTGATGAATATTGGAGATGAAGATTACTGTTGAAGTTCAACACGAAGAAAACAGATGCATTGAAGGGCCTCTTAACATTTCTAAAATGAAATTAGCAAGGCAAAATCGAAAAATACATAAAAGGAAATATACACCTCAGTCTTATGAGACTTACACAGATATGCAAAGTTCATTCAACAATTAAAAACCTGTTAGTGCAATCCATCATACAAACAAGTTTAGGAAACAAGGAGTCACATGATCATAAGAAATGTCAAAAAGCATGTAACAAAACCTAACACCCACTCATGATTAAAACTATCAGCACATTAGAATCTATGTCATCATAAACTTGACAAGAACATCAATTTGAAAAAAAAGCTCATCATTAGCAATTTACTCAATGGTGAGAAAACTGACTCCCTGCCAAGATGGTAAACAAGGCATTCCTGTTCACATTCTTTCAGCAAGTCTTAGGCAATGCAATGAATCAAGAAAAAGCAATAACAACTATAAGGACTAAGAGGGAAAAAATTTTGAAAAAGCTTCCTTTGTTAGTAGGTGGCATAAAGACATCTCAGAGAATTAAAATATAGAAAGTTACAAGACAAAAGTTTAATGTATAAAAGTTTAATAATGTCCTTATATACCAGTAATGAATAATTAAAATTTGGAATAAAAATTTTAATACATTATGTTAATACTCCTCTGAAATTTAAAGAGGCAGAAATCTAATAAAATGTGTGAAAGACATATATGAAGAAAGTCGTAAAGTCTTGATAAATAAGTTAAAAAAAACTACATATATACTACAGACTCATGGATCAAAAGAGTCAATACTGCAAATGTAATTAAATTGAAACTGCAAAAAGTTATTTTGTGGATATTAAATAGCATACTTTAACATTTAAATGGAGAGGTAGAAGACCGATCATAACCAATACAAGGAGAAAAACAAATAAGACAACTGACACTCTTTAACTTCCATCTTTACTCTAAGGCTACAGAAATCAAGGTGGTAGCAAGAATAGACAAAAAAATTGGTATTTTCATTGTAATTAATAGAAGGGTTACATTATGTTCACCAGACAGAAGGTTCATTACTTCACAAACATGGATACCCTTTCTCATGTCTTGGTCCCCATTTCCCTTCTCCCACCCCGCCCCTCATCTTGTTTCCCCCCCTTCTCTATCCCATTTCGAATAACCAAATACAAATATATACAATATATCAGATAACAAGGTAAAATTCTGTAACAATATGAGATAACCAAGGGACAGCAAAAGAGATGAGAGATAACATAGTACATTAAGGACAACAATCACTCATTATATGGCTTTTGTTTCTATATCCTGGAGGACCTTTCATTTAGCATCATACTTATGCATCTAGGTTTTGCTCTATTGTAAGTCTCTGCTAGGAGAGGCCAAGTTTTCTACCGATTATGACAAACGAGGGAAACCATTGAGCCTATGTTCCTTTGAGTCTGTCTTACTTCAAAAATCGGTATTTCTTTACTGATATAGAATAAAGGGATTCAGCTGATAACACAAATAAAGGACCAAAGACAAAAAAATAAAGAAGTACTCTTCACAGAAGTGGTGATGGAACAACTGGAATAAAGAAAAGAAAGAGGAAGGAAGAATAAGAGAAAGAATGAGAAAGAAAAGGAAGATAGATCTAGACCTAATTCTCTTTATAAAATTTAGGTGAAAGTGGAAATGTAAAAGGGACACCTGTGAAACTCTACTAAAATAGTTTAGAAGGAAAGCTAAGTGACCTTGGGTTTGGTGATGATTCTGTAGACTGAATGCCAAAGACGGGACACCACCCCTTCCCTTGGCAGGGAGGTTGAGGGGGTAAAACGATGGGGGGAAAATGAATGGAGAAATTCAATTCGATTATAAGTTGAGAATTGTTATAAAATTTAATTTTGCTATACAAAAGTGTGATGGAAAAATCATATTAAGTGAAATAAGCCAGACCCAAAGGAACATAGGCTCAATGGTTTCCCTCATTTGTAATAATTAGAACACATCTAGGACTCTCCTAGCAGAGGATTGCAATAACGCAAAATCTAGATACATAAGGTCATATAGGATGAGAATAAATGAAATGATTTCTAGGATATGGAAACAAGAGTTTTATCATGTGTTAGTGTTTTTTATTAATGTATTATGTTATTTCTCTTCTCTTCTGTTTCCCTTTGGTTAATCTCATATTGTTACTGTATCTGACTTTGTTACTTGGTATATTGTATATTGTTTTATTTGTTTATTTGAAATAGGAAAGGGAAGGGGAAAACAAGATGATTGGGAGGAGGTGGGAGAAGGAAATGGGGACAAAACATCAATAGGGGTAACATTGTGTGAGAAGTAATGCACCTACTACCTGGTGAATGTAACTGTAACCCCTCTATACATTACCCCAACAATAAAAAATAGAATTAATTTTTTAAAAAATGAACAGGGATAACCTGAAATAAGTTAGCAGTATATCCTGGTAAGGTAGCCATCTTTGTGGACCACATTCTTTCTTTAGAAAATAGCAGGTTGAATGCGGCTCATATACACGCATACATATATATTCAGCGCATTTATTAATCAAGTAGAATGGGTGAATCAATGATTGTACAGAAGATGACACAGAAGCTGAGTTACATATGTGTTAGCTGTTCATAAATGCCTGCACAGGAGAATAGAAGCCAGGATTTCCACACATTTTTCTTCTTGACACCCTTTTCCTCTCACTCTCAGCAAACTCAGGGTCAAAATGACCCTTGCCTTTAACTTTGCAAGTTTTCTTTGCCCTTAAGCCTCATGAAAATAAGTTTTTGATTTTCATACTGTGAGTAAAATGTGAGTACATGCTGCCCCCTTTTGGAACAGAGGTGAAAAAAATTTAAATTCTTGCAAATAAAGTCTAGGTTAGAAAGGATTTTAGCCAAGCTGCCCCTTGGTGGGTAAATGGATCAAGAAAATGTATAATACATACAGGATAGAATTCTACTAACCATCAGAAAGAATGATATTGTACTATTCCTGAGACAATAGCCAGACTCAGAGAAAAATTGGTTGCATGGTTTCCTTCATTTGTGGTAGCTAGAACATACATGTAACCTGCAAGTAAACACACTGGGTGGTAAACAAGTGGTTACAAAGTAACTAAATTAGAATAGACTGTATGGTATGAGCATATAGTTTAATTCTTAAAAAAAAACCAAACCCAAGATGAGAGGGGGGAGGGTGGGAGGGAAATGGAGACCATGTCATGAAAAAGGGTATCAATGTTTGTGAAGTTATGTACCTTCTATTTGGTGAATATAATGTAACCCTTCTGTTAATCACAATAAAAAACCAAGACAGAGCCCAACTAAATAAGTACCAGGAAATGGGTACTTGCAAGAGGGGGGTGTGGGGCTAAGGAAAGGGGTACAGGGAAGAAGGGGTAAAGAGGGGAGAATGCAGGCAAGAACAAATTGTATATACCACAAGATTGAGAAATATAAGGAAAGGGGCTGGAAATTTTGAAGTGATAACACAGATAAAGATGCATTGTACATATAAAATGCCTTTTGAATGGCAAAAAAACCTACCCTAGAAAATTAAGAAAAGTGAGGAGAGAGAGAGATGAGTTGGGAAAGGTGGGTGAAAATGTTGAAAGGGGTGATTGTGATCAAGGTGCACAGTATTCATAAACTGCTTTGTTGAATGGCAACTATTTAACAATAATAAAATATTCAAAGGAATACAAATACATAAATGTAAAATTTTCAAAGACAAAAGGACTTCAGTTATTTTGTTGGGCTTTGACTTTCTAAAGAATTATTCTATTTGAGCTCTCCATAGAGTCTATTGTACTTCTGTTAATTCATTTATAACTACTTGCACACCACCCAGTGTGTTTACTGATAGATTTATAGGCATATTCTAGCTATTATGAATGAAGGAAACCATGCAAGCTTTATTTTTCTGGGTCTGAATTACTTCACTTAATATAATTTTTCCAGACTTTTCCATTTCCTTACAAATGGCTCCTGTGATGGAGAAGGAGAATTCCATTGTGTGTATATACCAAATTCTTTTCTATCCATTCATCCACTGAGGGCCATTTGGGTTGATTCCATATAATAGTTTTGCAATGAACATGGTTATGCTGGTAGCTTTATTCTATCTTTGTTTGTGTCCTATTGGATAAATTCCTAGGAATTTACATAGGTAGTTCTATGTTTAGTTTTTTGAGGAACCATGGATTCTTGTAAGGAGAGGGTGGGGGGGATGAATGAATGGAGAAAGGAGGAGAATGCTGGCAAAAATTCATTGTATATACTACAGAATTGAGAAAAATAAGAGAAGGGGTGAGGCAAATGCTGTGGGGAGCATGGTAAATATGTTGAAGGGATGGCACAGATCAAGATGCGTTATATACCCAAACTGCCTTGTTAAGTGGCAAAATACAGAGCCTAAAAAATTAAGAAACATGAAGGAATAATTGGGTAGGGAGAGATGAGTAAGAATGTTGAAAGGAGTGACATTAATCAAGATGCACTGTATACATAAGCTGGTTTGTTCACTATCATCTTCTCGTACAACTACTTTAAGATAATAAAAGTATTCCCAAAATGAGACTTGGATAGCTCAGTTTATTATATTTTAGAAACACCACCCAATGAAAAGAAAGTGGAACTTAGAATATATACTTTCAAACTGACAGAAGTTTATTTTATTTTATTTTTCTTACCTATTTGTCCACACATTGCCCTCTCATTTTTCATCGCATGACCTGTGATTTAATCTCCCTTATTTCTTGTGTATATCACAGAGATGGAGAGGTACATTGTAAGGACCCAAATCAGGTTACAATCTGTCTCAAGCAGTCTTATTTTTTTCTTCAAATTTTGTCTGTCCTATGTTCTTTAGATTAAGTCTGCAGTAATAGGCCTAACATTGTTTGATTTTCACCCAGAAAACTATCCCTTAGGAAATATTTATTGACTCCCTACTATGTGTAAGATGTTTTGAAAACAAATAGAACCAGAGAAGACTAGATCTTTGTTCTCTGAGTACTTCATTTATACAAACAGAAGAGTAGAAAAGTGATCAGAAGCAGTAGAATGATGAGGATTCTTTAAGAGGGACCAGCAGACCATGGAAGGAAGGGGGAAGCATTGCTGCCTGCTTGGAAGAGGTATCTATCACCCTATACTTATTGTTTTGGACTTATTTGTTTAAAAAGTAGCACAGTTGTCCAATTGAAAGGAAAGTCCTGTGACATTTCTGTTCACCCATTCTCTTCTTAAATGGCCTCAGATTAGAAACTTTAGAATTTCAAAGTTTGTATTGAATATATATGTGTGTGTGTGGTTTGAAGCAAAAAGTTTACTCAGTGATCACCAAATTTCAAAAGGATATGAACATCAAGTACAGTATATGAGATCAAGCTTACATGTCAAATAAATCACCTAGCAACATCACCTGTATTAAAATTGTGATAGTATCTCATTTTCTTCCAACTATATCTATAATTAATAGTTACATATTTATATGGCTCAAGTCCATTCTATGGTTTTCAGAGCCATTTACTTTACTGAAGATGCATGTTTACTGATGATAAGCAACATTGGCTTGCAGGTCTAATAAACAACTAAAAATGGGATCGGGTTCAAGTGTGACGTTAGTAAGTGCTTTTGAGGATGAAACCAATTTGTCTGTGTTAGCAATGCCTGCAAGTCCATCTTAGTGTACTGAGAGGGAAGGCAAACTTCATTAAGAGAAATTTTTGATTACGAGAGAGTTGATTGCTGCATGGATCTTGAGGAGATCACTGAATCCCAAGATTCAGATACAGGCCTACCTTTAGGTTTTGAGGCTCAGATTGGAAAGGGGGTTCAGTCCTGTGGGCCTTAGGCTTAGTGAGCAGACTGGGGAATGGCTCTCAGCTCCTCTTGTTACCTGCTCTGTCCTGTGTAGTGTGAATACCCTACCCAATAGGCTCATACTCTGGCCAAATAACAGTAAAATGTAGCTCATGTCACTTTTATGTTCCTCAGACATGACTGCAGGGAAAGGCATACACTCCCCTCAAAGGCATGTTTCCAGACCTAATCCTACAATCAGGGTCCAACCCCCAAAGCCTCTTCAAGAGACTCCTTCCTATTATCCACAAATCAAGTGCTCTCAGGACTCAGAGTTCTCTCAAAGAATGGATCTATCAGTTAAGGAGGAAGCCTGGATATTTGGGTAAATGCTTATATATCATCTTTAACCCTGAGGCACTTGCTGTAGTGGATGGGGAGAGGACAGCCATGGTCTAGTGTCTGGTAGCCATTGTTATTGTGGTTTTTTTGGTAGATCAAAGTACTACTTTATTACCTCATACTAATTAATCGTCCATTCAATCCCATCTTTAATTTTTACTTTCTTCCTGGTGATGTGGCATTATGGTTTGAAGTTAAGGCCTTGGGTTTTCTAGGTAGGAACTCGACCTCTTGATCTATGCTCCCAGCTTGAAGAAGATAATTTTCTTGTTTGCTTTTTGAGATACTGGAGACTAAACTCTACTGACTGAACTACTCTCTAGCCTCTGATGCCACCTCTTTCTAAAGAAATCTTCAAAATTAAATTGGCAAAAATGTGATGCAAGTCACATTTCATAAGCAAACATAACTTTTATTCTTTTAAAACAATGTTGGAGTGATAACCCTATAATATGTGTGGTGTTCAAAATGTGATATCAATTGAATCCTCAAAAAAAAAAAACCTTAAAAAAATAACAACCCAAGCCGGTGGCTCACACCTTGTAATCCTAGCTACTCAGGAGGTTGAGATCTGAGGATTGTGGTTCAAAGTCAGCCCAGACAATACAAAGCCTAAAGACTCTTATCTCCAATTAATCACTAGAAAATGGGAAGTGGTGTTGTGGCTCAAGGGTAAGAAGGTAGCCTTGAGCTGAAGAGCTCAGGGACAACACCCAAGCCAGAGTTAAAGCCCCATGATCAGAAAGAAAGAAAGAAAAAAAGAGAGAAGGAAAGAAAGGAAGGAAGGAAGGAAAGAAGGAAGGAAGGAAGGAAAGAAGGAAGGAAGGAAGGAAAGAAAAAAGGAAGAAAGAAAGGCCCAATTAATGAATGGGCTGACAAAGAGAGACTTCATCTCTGGCCATACAAGAAAAGTAAATAAAGACAACATTGAGATTCCATCTAAGAATGCCATTATCAAGAAAACAAACAATAGGGGCCGGGAGTTTGGCCTAGTGGTTAAAGTGCTTGCCTAGCATGCATGAAGACCCAGGTTCAATTCCTCGGTACCACATACATAGAAAAAAGCAGGAAGTGGTGCTGAGACTCAAGTGGTAGAGCTCTAGCCTTGAGAAAAAGTCCAAGAACAGTGCTCAGGCCCTGAGCTCAAGCCCAGGACTGGCAAAAAAAAAAAAAAAAAAGAAAAAAGAAAACAAACAATATCAGATGCTGGTTTGGCACTCTATTACACTGTTGTTGGGAATGTTAACTTGTTCAACCACTCTGGAAATCAGTATGAAGGTTCCTCAAAATCCTAATATAGAATTACCCTATGACCCAGAAATTCCACTCCTGGGCATTTACCCAATAGAACACAAACAGAGCCACACTAAAGCTGCCACCACAGCCATGTTTACTGTAGCATTACTTACCATAACCAAGATATGGACTCTGCTTTGGTACCCCTCAATGGATGAATACATTGAGAAAATATGGTATTACACACACAATGGAATATATATACGCATACATCAGAAAGAATGACATTGTGTCATTCCTAAGGAAATGGAAAAGATTATGCTAAGTGAAATAAACCAGACTCAGAGAAAGCACAGATTGCATGGTTTCCCTCATTAATGTGAACAAGAGTGTGTCTATAAATCTAGAATTAAGCACACTGGGTGGCACAAAATGGTTATAAATGAATTAACTGAAGTATAATAGAATCTATGATAAATACAAATAGTGTAATTCTTTAGGAAAACTAAGTCAAAGCCTAACAAAGAGACTATTAGAAAATAATGACTTGCAAGGGGAAGGGTTCAAGAGAAGGGTAGAAGAATGCGGAGAAATGAGGAGAATTCAGGCAAGAAAGCATTGTATGTGCCACAGAACTGAAAAAAATAGGGAAGGGGTAGGTTGAAGGGTGGTGAAGATGTTGAAGGGATGACACAGATGAAGATGCGTTGTTTACATAAATTGCTTTGTAAAATGGCAAAAAAAATCAATGCATAAAATAGTAAAGAAATGTGAGGGACGGATAGGGTTGGAGGGATGGGTGAGAATGTTAAAAGGAGTGACACTGATCAAAACTCACTGCAGTTATAAACTACTGTGTTGAATAGTAACTCCTTTGTTGTTACTTACTACCTAAAGAGAATGAAAACATATTTAAAAAATAAAAATAAAGACTTTGTACAAGGTCTTTTTACCCTTCTGAGAACCAAAAATAGACTATTAAAATGGTGACTGTTAAAAATAGACTATTAAAAATTAAAACAAAACAAAATGTACTGTCAATGGAGATTACAGTTGTTCAATTACAGGTGGTCAATTTTTGCCCTGTGATCTTGGACAAATTCATTCACTCTCTCCAGTTTACTCTAATATGCTTACATTGAGGTTATTTTGAGGGCAGAGGAAATAATGTTGCTTAAACTGGCTAGACTACCCCTTGAGCATAAAAATTGTGATAGTAGTCTGCATTTCATCTGAAAACCTTACCTTCTCTTCAACTTTGCTTTTCTGTACAAATTTGCTCTTGATGCTTATGCTATTCGTTTATAAACACAGAGACTATTCATCTATTATGGAGAAGAACACATTTTCCTGGAAGATCAAAGTGGTAGAGCCTTAGGTCTACCTTGTGAGATTCTATCATTTATCCACTCCTCAGTGTTCACAACTAAATGGAGTAAACGGAATTAGGTATACATATTTTGATCTGTTGTGCAGTGCAGAAACCTTGTTTGACCACTGGAGGGAGCTCCGAGTAAGAGCGAATCTGCAAAACACAACAGTATAGTCTGTCTTCCTTTACATTGTTTTTTTAGCAAAACAAATGTAAGGGTGGTTTACATTGCAGAGATATACTTCCGTGTGACATAATATATGCATCTGTTAAGTTTTGACAGAGAATATTAATTTAGGTTCAGTGGAGGGTTAGCCATCATTTAAGTTATTGCACAAAATGTTCAGAATGTCCTTGGCAAGATCAGAAAATCTCATATGGCAAAGTAACCTTCACTGGCAGACTAAGTTTGTAAATCTCATAACTTGGTAAATGTACTTTTGCTGTGTATATATAGATGAATAGGCATATGATTATCCTTAAAATAGGCAAGGAGGCAATCATTTTGAATCTTTCAAACCATAACCTTTCAAAGAAATTAATCCTTCCTGTAAGAAATGTTGCCAAGGCAATAAACTATAAATGGCTTCCACAGAAGCTACTCCAAATAGAAGAAAGTTACAATTAACATCAATGTTTTAGATATCTTAGATTTATTTTTAGTTCATTGAAAAAATTATCCTTGTGTGCAATCAAAATGCTCCCCACTCAAGCAAGTGCCAAGATCCAAGAGAAATACTTCAGAACAACAGCGAACCATTGAAGGAAGAGGTCAGTGAAAAATTTAACTCTCACGTGGCAAGAAAAAGATAACATTTAATTTTTTCTAAAAATTATTGTATGCAATTGCGCATGCACACATGCATGCACGTGTGTGTGTGTGTGTGTGTGTGTGTGTGTGTGTGTGTGTGTGGTGTTGTGTGTATACCTGTCCTGGAGCTTGAACTTAGGGCCTGGGCACTGTCCTTGAGCTTTTGGTGCTCAAGATTAACACCAGAACCACAGCCCCACCTCTGGATTTTTGCTGGTTAATTGGAGATACGAGTCTTTTGGACTTTCTGAGCTGGCTTCCAGCTTTGATCCTCAGATCTCAGCCTTTTGATTAGCTAGGATGATAGGCATGAACCATTGGCACCCAGCTATTGTACTCAATTTTTAAAGCAATTATGTATAAACTGTTTTCTTAAAGTGCAGGGAATAATTCTCTATTCATTTACATTTCTGATGATTTCAATTTGATTCATTCTCTTTTTCACAGTAAAGCCAGTCCTATAGCTAAGGCTTGTCCTCTTCCTAAAAGGACTGGCCCTGAATGTCTCCACAATTTGTCTGACTATTGATTTCACTGGATGCTCTGTTCTCTCCAATCTTAGTTTCTGCCCCCTAATTGGCTTCGAGAAAAGTTCAAATATCCTGATTTTTTTCATTAGTAGCCCATGAACAGCTTTTCTATCCTCCACTCCTCTCCCCATGAAGTTACTTATTTCTGTGTGTGTGTGTGTGTGTGTGTGTCCCAAACAGACATTCTATTCCTGTTGTTAGTTCACAATGTTGTCTTCTTGGCTGAACTCTGAACTTTGAGTGTGGTGATGATTCATAATTAACTTTAGCCTCCTCAATCCACCCAGGAACAGAGCTGCATAGATCTCACGTGCAAGTGAGAGATTCACCACCTCAGGGTGGTGGAGAGACACATGGTGTCCCCTGTCCTTGGGGCAAGGTAAAGATAATGACTATATACAGAGTGAATCTCTTGAACAAATTTATGAAGACAATATCACAGAAATAGAGGAACAAAAGGTGCACAAGCAGTGGTACTCACCAGATACTACACTGAAAATGAACTATAGAACTTGTGAGTAATGATGAGAGGAAAAGGAGTGAGGAAAGAGGTCACATTGTCCAAAAAGAAACACACTCATTCCCTAACTTATGAAATTGGACCCACTCTGTCCATTCTCTTTATAATACCAAGAAAAAATAAAAAGACAATATGTACTTTCCTCTCTTTCCAGAAATCGTTTATCTATTAAAATGAGTTTCTTAATGTTTCCGGAATGAAGAGTACGCTAGTTAAAATTGCTTATTTACATCTAGATTGAGTCTCTTCATTAGGCACTGCTATGCTTCATTACGTGTCCTTCCAAACATCCCTGTGCTTGAGACTTAGTCTTTAGGGTTCTGGTACTAGGAGGTGTTGAAACTCTTAATAGTACTTAGTTCCTCAAAAAAAAAAATTAAGGAATTTCTAGTGGGACCCTGGTTAGTTCTCTTAGGAGGATTGTTATAAAAATCAGAGCCTGGCCCCCTTGACTCTCTCTTTCTATTTCTCCCCCTCCCATCTCTCTCTCTCCTTACACCCCTCTCCTAGTACCAGAGTTGTAACCAGTGAAGCTCTAGGATGGAGACCTCTGCCTGGACCTTACATACCAAGTTCCTGACATTGTTGCAGAAAAGATTTTGAGGAAAAGGTTATTAGTAGAGCAAAACAAAAGAAAGCTAAAAAATACAGTGCACAACACAGACATGGGCCTTTGCACATGGGATCACAGATGCACTGTGTATTCTGACATCATGGGTAGTTATGGTGAAAAAGAGTAGGTTGAGGGTTTGCTGCAACTTAACCTCTGGAGAGGTGCTCCACTTCGTTCCCACACCTGGCACACAGAATCACTTTTTTATTTTTTAAATTTAATTTTATTGTCAAGGTGATGTATAGAGGGGTTACAGTTGCAGACGTAAGGTAGTGAGTACATTTCTTGGTGAACATTGTTACCCCCTCCCACGTTTTTCTCCCTCTTTTCCTTCCCCTAGTATACTTGCACTTTTTGTGGCACACAATTTTATTAATTAGCCCAAAGATTTTGAGGCTTATGAGTCCTTCAAACTTGGGATGGCTGATGTTTGAGCATCCTTTCCAGCAAAAGACAGTTTGCCACGTGTCTCTCCCTTCCGCATCTTTTGTGCCAAAGGAGTCCTTTTTCTTTCTTTCTTTCTTTTTTTTTTTGCCAGTCCTGGGCTTGAGCTCAAGGTCTGAGCACTATCCGTGGACTTTCTGAAAGCTAGAGCTCTACCACTTGAGCCTCAGCACCACTTCCAGCTTTTTTTCTATGTATGTGGTACCTAGGAATTGAACCTGGGTCTTCGTGCATGCTAGGCAAGCACTCTACCACTAGGCCAAACTCCTGGCCCAAAGGAGTCCTTTTTCTTCAGGAAATTTCTTTCTTTAAGATATTCTTGCTTAGTTTCCAGAGCACTTTAAATATATGAGCCAGCAGGTAGGATCAAAGAACTGCTTTTCTTTTTTATTTCCTTTTTAGGAAGCATTATACTTTACAAGGGAGTGGAAGGCTTAAAGAAAAGCATGCTTATGGGCTTTGAATTGAGCTACTCAATGATACAGCATTTGTGTGTGAATTCCTGGCTGGTGTACCACCAGGCTTGTTTTCCTTGATCTACCTACCCCTGCCTCACCATCCATCCTGGACTCCTTACCATGGGCCATGTTATTCAAACTTTTATCATCCAAAAAATTATGAACTAAATAATAAACCTGCTATTTTTTTTCATTTGTGGCCTCCATCAGGGATACTGTTAAAGCAATGCTCAGCTGGCAATTAAAGTTATATTCAGAAAAGTATTAGGCACAGAGGGAAAATATACCTTTGTGATTATTTTAATGCAATGGTCATATTCTAATGGATAGAGCTTACCTGATCCATTTCCATTAGCCATCTCATCTCCACACAGAAGCAGAGAAATATTACTTTTCTTGAAGGAGACAGAAGACCAAATCATTTACTTGCTTATTTTTTCTGGTTAGCTTCTGAAGCCATAAGAATAAAAGCAATTTCTTCGTCTGGGTAGTCCAGGGGTTTGAATTCAGGGCTTTCAGTCTAAAAGAAAGTCATCTACTACTTGAACCACATCCCCAGTCCTTTTCTTTGAGTTTGTTATTCAGATAGGGTCTCATGCTTTGTGCCAGGGCTAGGCTACACCATGATCCTTCTATTTACACTTCCTGTAAATAAAAATCTTCCTGTAGTGCTCCTGGTGTTTATTTACAAGCTACAGTCATGTTCCCCCCACCTCTCCCATTTCCACTTCCAGACAATGAAGAACCTTCTCTCTTGGAAACCTCCTGCTTCACTTCTTCAAGGGACGTGTTCTTCCTCTCTGTTTGGAAATTGCAATAAAGATAACTTCTTTAGATTGATCAGACAATCAGCAAAGATTGTTCAATCTAAATAGCTCCTCAAGCCTTTCCAGTATGTCATCTGTTTTTATAGCACTTAGCCCTGAGTGACCTCTCTTTGCTACACATTTTTCCCTCTCCACTAAATGGTGCAATCTGTAAGACCAGACACTATGGTGCTCTCTGTGTCCTCTAAGAAGCAAACTGGGAGGTCAAATGTTTCTTATGAAATGAATACACACATATTTATATGTTAAATGAATAGAAGTCCTTTTCCCCAGATAATGTAATCTAAAATATTCCCCGAAGAAATGAGGTTAAAAGCACAATCAGATAAGCTATCTTTAATATTAGCAAATTATTAGATTAGGATAATATGTATCTTAAGAAGTAATGCTCAAAACACTTTTTCTGAGATTTCCAAAAACAGATGTGTAAACTCTTCTAAAATCAAATGGGCAAAGAGAGCAATATGTTTCTCAAGGAGTTTTGCTGAAAATGTGATTGAAGAAGAATAGGGTGGAGAGGTATTTTTCTCACTCACTCATTCCATCAGTCATCATTCACATTTGAGACCATCTAATTGTATAGCCCCAAATGGCCTGAAACTCACATATCTCCCACCTTAACCTTCAACTGCTGAAATTACAAACTTGTAAATGACTAGTCACCATACCAGCTTGAAGAAATCCCTTTATGTGTTTGAGAATTAACATAGTATCAAAAGATAATAATTAATCAAGAGTAGTATTAGTGTAGAAATTCGAGATTAATTTTTAAATCTGTGAAGTGCTAAATTATGCAAAAAAAAGACTGTTGTAGTAGTAAATACATAATCAGTAGCATAAAGAGGGTGAGGTTACTGAGCAAGAAGAAAGGAACCAGAAAAGGATATGGCTATACAATTTAGCAAGTAAAAACTGAAATTGGAGAATGAAGTAAAATATATAACTTATAAATAATAGGCTACATTATATAAAATGCAAATAAGTAATGTATTGATACATTATTGAAAACACATCACACATACAGCAGCCATGTTCTGTACTGCTATATGCACTGGACACATTGGACTACATTGAATGACATTTTATTTTCTAGTCCTGGGCTTGAATTCAGCCCTGGTGCCTGTCCCTGAGCTTCTTTTGCTCAGGGCCAGCACTCTACCACTTGAGCCACAGCACCACTTCTGGCTTTTTGGAGTTGTTTATTGGAGACAAGAGTCTCATGGAGTTTCCTGCCCAGGCTGGTTTTGAACCATGATCCTTAGATGTCAACCTTCTGAGTAGCTAGAATTGTAGGCATGAGCCACCAGCGCCCAGCTTGAATGAGCTTGAATGAGCTTTCATAATGGAGCTTTCAAAGTATGGAAATAACTCATTTGTTACCTGGATTTCTGTCTTTTTTTACATTAAAAAAAATCTAGGTGTTTTCTAGAGGAAGGTTTCAGAAGCACAGTGCATGGAAAATGGGAAGAAAGTATACAAATAAAATCAGGGAAGGTTCATCTCCATCTAGCTGCTGCCTGGATAGTTTTATGGGTCACTTGGGAAGGACATTACCTCTTCTAAAGCAGAGTAAATCAATTAAAACGTAGATCAATGCACTAGAGCAAGCAATGGAAGACTGAAAACATTTCCTGATGAACAAGAACAGACCTAAAATGATTTGATCTACTATTTTCTAAATAGTGAAGTGCAAATTCCACACTATATTTGATTGTGAGACTATCATCTTGCCAGCATAGTAAAGCTACTGCGAAATCCATTGGTGAAAAAAAAATTGGCTTCGAACATACGTTTTCTTTCCTCAAATATCTACTGTCCTCAAATATTTACACAAAGGATCTGGATCCTATAGGCTTTACACACTGAAGGGTTTGGAATGAGGAATGGATAATAAGTTCCCAACAGGTAGTTTATAACCTATGACACTGACTTTTCCTCCGACTGAAATGGAGAGCCATTGAAGGTTATGAGCAGAAAAATAAAATGCTAATATTTGAGTTCCAGGAAGACCATTTCAGCTGCTGTGCTGAGAACAGGAAGCAAGGAAACCATTAACAGTTGCCTGCAGTTATCCCAGTTTGAGGAGCTCATGACCTGGAGCAAAAGAAGATGGATAGAATGATGGAGACAGGGAAAGGCAATGAGAAGGGAAGAATCAGAAGTTCAAGGGCTGGGCTTGTCATATATATATTAGAAAACAATCAGGACACTGATGCTATCTAAAGTTGTAAGTCTTGAAGAGATTGCCAAGACTGTGTTAATTAGGAATAGAAATTAAGTAAAGAATGAGATTTGGTGGCATCCACACAGAGACTATAGAGAAGTGAGGAAACCAGCAAAGAAGACTGAGGAGAGACTAGCAAGGTCACTATAGAGCTTTTATGTGACCAGGATAGTCATACTTTCTTTTCTGACATCTAATTAATGCTGGCATTTTATCACATACCAATGTTGCTACATTCTGCAAATACCATACCTTGTTTTCTTCACTTTGCTTTTCCATATTCACATTTTCTTCTTTCCTTCCCTCAGCCTCTTTGCCCTATCATGAACCTTCACTGTGTTCTAGACTTTATCTGTTAAGCTTTATATTTCCTGCTTCTCTACCAGATGTCGAGAGTCAAATAAATTGCTGTCACATCATTATCCAAAGAAAATGGACTCAGAGCAGCTCATTAAAATTGTAAAGAGCTGAATTATCAGATGACCAGAATTTTCTGGGAAAACATATAATCTTATGATCAATTAATAGAATACATGTTCTCAAGGGTTGGAAACTCAGCTTATCGATTTAATGCAGCAATTTATATTTAGCAGAAGTTACTCATCACACTGGGGAAAATAAACTCTCTGTGCTTGTTTCTGCCTGCCAAAGCATTTAAAGCTGCCCCAGTTGTTTATAATAAGGAAGGTAATGCGTTCTCTAATAAAACTTTTGTGTAGAACACACTAAATCACTGGGTAGATGCCAAGAGTGTGCAAATACACACCCAGAACAGGTTATGGCATCTGTCACCTCTGCCCTCATTCTGTCCTTTTTCTGAGCCACACCAATATTACCAATGTTAGCACGGGTAACTGGATCTTCTGGATTCTAACAAACAGCCAAATAATGTGTTTAGCAATTCCATGTTCTTATACTTTCTCAAATTTGGAGTGTTGTCTGTAGGAGTATTAAAATGGAATGGTGATTCCTCCAAGAAGAATTTCTCATTGTAGTCTTTTTTTTTAATGAAAGAATCCACAGTACAGCATTCCTGAGGCCAAAGCAGATAAAGAAAACTGTGGGAAACCAACTTCTTTGGTCTCTGAAATTAAGAGCTGATTTTTCCCAATGAATAGCCTTGAGCTCAGTGGCTTGAACTCTAGGCCTGGGTGCTGTCCCTAAGTTCTTCAGCTCAATGCTGGCTCTGCCACTTGAGCCACAGCACCATTTTCTACTTGTGAGCTTTTAGAAATTAAATAGCCAGTATTTAATCCTGAGCCTTGCTCTGTCTAGACAGATGCCCTACCACTTGAGACAGCCTCCCAGTCTTTTCTATGGGTTTTAAAGAACATAGACAAGATTTTTCTAAAATATATTTAGAAATACAAAGAGTAGCTAAAAATATTTTAACAAAGATAGAGATATACTTAGAGATATTTGACTGCAACATGTGCTATAAAGCTTCAGAACTCAAGACTATAGTATTAATAATAGATAAATGTGTTTAACTCTATCATGCAGAAAAAGTTCCATATATATGGTCAAATAAGTTTCAGATAAACAACAAAAAGATTCAATGAGAAGTATTATTTTACAAATGGTACCAGAAAAACCATATCAAAAATACAAATTATAAGGGCATATTAACTTCTATCTTACTCCATGTTCAACAATTAATTGGAAAAGGGTAATGGGCCTAACGATAAATGTCAAACTTTCTAAGATTCTAAGAAAAGGTACAGGGCTAACAGAAACAAATAGAAGAGTTAAAGAAAGTATAAACTGAACTTTTCCAAAGGCAGAAATTCCTCAACAAAAGACACAGTTAAATTCAGTATGATGATATCTCTAATCTTAGATGTGTGTGAGGTGGAGGTAGAATGACTGTGATTTGAAAGTGTTTCCAAGCAAAAGCGTAAGACCCTATGTGGAAAGTTAACCAAAGCAAAGATGGATGAAAGCAAGGCTTACGTGTTTTTCTAAGCAATTTTTAAGCTCTTGAGTTCAAACACCAGCATGACAAAACAGAATAAATAAGATACCTTTAGCACAAAACTGGAAAGGCAATGGTTTACAAGAATAACTGAAATAAAGTTTCAACAAAGGACATACATCTGCAACATAAAAATGATTTCTACTACTCAACAATAAAGAGAAATATAATCATACAGTATTAGACCAAAGATTTATGTGGAACATTTCAAAGAACAGGAATATAAATACCTAGTTAGCACATACACAGTGTTTGTCACCACCAGTTCTTGGAGAGAGGCAGCTTGAAATACAGATTTTAATGGTAATACCTAATATTTTAGGGGATGAAAATGATCTGGAATGTTCATACAGAATGCTGGGAGAGAAAATGGGTAAATTTCTGTCATTGACAATTGTATGACTTACACACATATGTTTCCCACAATCCAGAAATTGCATGTCCAGGTGTTTAGCTAAGAAAACTGAAGGCAACTGATCTTAGAATCCTTTTTGTAGAAAACTTGGGACTATTTGTTCATATAGCTACAAGCAAGAACAGCATGGCTTAAAAATAAGTCACAATAAAGAGAGGCTGAATTGCTGATATCTTACGAATAAACCTCAAGAGCATGCTGTTGAGTTAAAAGAAGCCAGAAGCCAACTGCTATGTTGTTTATGATTCTATTCATAAGAAATTTAGACCTCTGAGGAAGTAAGGAGACTTCCTAGAAATGGAAGACTGAGAGCATTCTGGCATGATGGGGGATGTTGCATTTCTGGACAGAGATATGTTTTCTATATGTGTATTCATTTGTCAAGCTGAGCAAACTATATATTTAAGATCTCTTTCATTGACTGATGGTACCCTGAGATATAATTATTGAGAGTACTGATTTCTATACATATTTAGACTGTGAATAATACACATATATTTGCTTAAAAAGCAAGTTCCTTAAAAATATAGCACAGTGACTCTGGAAGGTAGTTTGGAGGTTTCTTAAAAAAATGAAAATAGACCTTCCCTATGATCCTGCTATACCACTCCTGGGCATCAAACCTGATCCTCATAATCTAGGATATGATAAGGACACCTGCTCAGCCACATTCATCTCTGCACTATTCATAACAGCCAAGTGATGGAAACAATTCAGATGCCCTACTGCAGATGAATGGATACAAAAAAATGTGGTATTCTACATAGCCAACAGAGAAGATAAAATAATGACATTCATGGGTAAGTAGATGAAACTAGAGCAAATCATGTTGAATGAGAAAAGTCAAAACCAAAGGAACAAAAGGAACATGGTCTCCTTGATATGTGGATATTAAATCCAAACTGTCCAAGAGCAATGATTCAATACTTGAGTCCCCAGGGTTATGGACATGGTATTGGAGATATAAACATAACTACATAGACATAAAAATCTATGATGGGATATATACTGAAGGGCTCAGGGACAGCACCCAGGCCCAGAGTCCCAGCCCTATGACTGACAACAAAATAAAAAATAAAAGAATTTGAGATTTAAAAAAAATCCCCACTATTTAATCTCACTTGAGCTACAGGCATTGTTCTCTTTTTTCTTTTTGTCAATTGTGGGACTTGAACTCTAGGCTCTTCAGTTCAAGGCTACCATCCTACCCCTTGAGCCATAGCACCACTTGTGGTTTTTCTGGTGGTTAATTGGAGATAAGAGTCTCTTGGACTTTAGTGCCCAGGCTGGCTTTGAACTGCTGTCCTCAAATCTCAGCCTCTTGAGTAGCTAGGATTACAGGAGTGAGCCATAGTATCTGGCTTGATCTTTTATCTCTACAGGACCAAATGGAATAACTCTCAGTCCCATCCTACTCCATTCTAATCTCTACCACCAACCTGGAACTAGTAGGACTGTGAACATAAGACCAGAACTTCTGTTCTGCTTGAGTCATTTTATATATATGGTCTACTTATTTTTAAGCAAATTTTTAACTTAAATTATACAGGGCTCTTTTGGCTGTCATTTTTCTTTTTAACTAAAAGTATGGTTCAGAAATTATTTTAAAATTGGGGAATGACATGATTCTTGGAATTAACATCATAGATAGCCTATTCTTGCTGATGGTGCTCCTGTATAAATTTATAGATAATGACAATTTTTGGATAGTTATTTTAGTCTGCATACCATTCTCAGAATAATTCATATAGGCTTCAGCTTAACACTCCACAGAAATTTAACACACACACACACACACACACACACACACACACAGAGTCATACCCACCCACACCCACACATGCACACATGTAATCACATCTAAGAAAAAAAAGCAACTTGATGAGCAGACCAAGGTAACTTTTACAGGCTTTGATATATAGCTGCCAAAACAAAGGTTTTCATTGTTTTAAGTACCAATGAAGTAACATTCACTTTTGAGCCTTGCACAACTTTTCACTACTACATAAAATTTGATATGCAAGTATATCACTCAGTTGGGCTTTGTAAATAGATTTATTGTAGATTAGTGTAGATGATGCATCTACACTGATATTTCATCATGATAAGCCAGATATAAATGTGTGAACACTCTCTTAATTTCAGCATATTCTGACTTTCTACAGAACTTGATATATTTCATTCTTGATGTCTTTCAGACAGATTATTTCAGAACATTTTTTTCTAAAAAACAAATGCTTAAAAAAACCCACATGAAGAGATCGGCAGAAGATGGCGGCGGTTCAGGGTGAGACATACTGAGCTCCTGCCAAGGTTCTTGTACTGGCAGTGCAGGAGACAGTCCTCTAACAGAAATTGATCCTAAGTAAGCTTTAGGACCACAGAGAACTCAGGCAGAGAGGAAAAAAAAAGGAAAAAAAGGAAGAATACCAGCGCGAAAAGAGAGCGTGGAGCTCCACCGTGGAGCGGCCAGGGAGACAAAGGCTCTTCTGAATCAGAGCAGAGACAGCGCTCCACAGCAGCGCAGACCCACCGGCTGCAGACAGAGCCACACAGAGCCTGCGCTAGCCCAGAGCCGACATCCGGCCGTGCAGGGACCTGCCAGCTTCATGGAACCAGAGAATCCAGCAATTTGTGAGTAGTTCCAAGGAGAAGTTTCCACTTCTGCTCAGGGAACGGCATTGGGAGGGAGCCCCTCCCCCACCAGCTGAGAGCAGTGCCATCTTGACTGCTGGCAAAGACCCGGCCAAAGCAATTGGAGCCTGAGAGGTGTTGCTGACAGAGCCACCTAACTGGCAAAGGATTTCCCAGAGATCCCTTAGCCAGAAATCCAGTCCCAGCACTGCCGAAGTCCATCCCCTTGCGCTGCCCACAGAACTGGTAAACAAAGTCACCCGCGAATCTTTCAGCTTTGTTTTACCAATCAAGCAATCTCATCCGAAAAACCGCAAAGCCAAATCACAAGAGAAAAAGACTTTGTGAAGTGTTTAGATCCCGAATTTAGTGGAGACACAAGTTTCCTATCCTGCCCCCACATCAAAAAAAAACCCTGAAGAATACCCTTTTTTAATCTTTTTTTTACCCCATTTCATTTGCATTTTACTAAATGTTCTTATTTTTCTCTTTGCCATTTAACCTACACCTTTTTTTCTAATTTTATGATTCATTCCTTTTTTTTTCTTTTTTTCTTTTTTTCTCCTCTCTTTTCCCGCAATCCTCCTGTCACTGTGGTCATTCCTAGAAACACAGTGACAGCTTTGGGTACAGTTTGAACAAAAACAATATTGATACAGTCACCTGCTTTTTAAACTCCGGGTTCTCAACCTTAGTATCTCTTGTGTAAGAACTCAGAACAGTGACGAATCTCTCCCCACATTTTTTCTTTTTCTTTTTTTTTGTTTTCATTGTGTGTGTGTGTGTGTGTGTGTGTGTGTGTATTCTGTTTTCTTTCATTTTGTTGCCATTTTGTTTCTTTTTTCTTTTCTTTCTTAAATTGGTATCATTGAAATCTCCTATATCAACCTCTCTCTTTTCTCTATACACTCTTCTTATTACTCTTCTTATTTTGATAAGTTTTATCTAAAGTTTCTACACAAATACTCTACCTGTCTATCACCTTAGGTCAGTTATCCTTACACGATACCCTTTCTTCATTACTATAATATTCTTACACTCCTGTATTACTCTTTTCCTACCTCCCTTGTCATCTTTCATATTATTTTTCTATCTCTGGTCCTCAGTTCATCCTTCAACTCTTATAATGCATGGCTCTACATTTGATGGTTGTTGAGCAATGCTGTGTATCTAGGTGTTCAATTATACTCTAGGTCCAGAGGGACTTAAATACAATAGAGATTGGATTGAGAGGCTTATTGTTGTGGTCACAAATTGGTCATCTGTGATTGTATTAGATTTGTATGTAAGTGTACAAAAAGAAAGAGAGAGTGTTATTACCAATCTAAAAGAGCTAATATCTATTGTCAGCCAACTAAAAAGGTCTAGGTTGGTTATATCTGAAAAATTATAATCTTCTTTAGTATTAATCTTGCTCCCATCCTCAAATGGGCAGAACAAGAAACTCAAGAAAAATGTCAAATCAAGGAATAGCATCTCCCACCCAACATAAACAGGCAATGGAGCAGTCAGTGGCAAATCTAGAGGAGAGCCTTCCAAGTGCTATACAAATGCAATTGATAAACATCATTAATGAAAAATGTGAAAACATAAAGAAAGAGATAAGGGAGGAAGCCACAGCTAAACAAGAGGAAACCATAAACAAGGTGATTTGTGAAAAAGGAGAAGCCATAAAGGAGGCCATAATAAAGGTCTTTCAAAGAAAAATGGACGAATTCATAGAATCCACAAACAAAAAGGTGACTGAACTCCAACAAATGTCCAAAGAGAATAAAGCTGCTGAGCCAACCACTCAAATGGAAATCAAGGAGCTAAAGAAATCCATACATGATCTAAAACAAGAGATGCAAGACATCAAAAATGAGCAATTAGAAGCAAGGGAGATGAAGAATAAAGTAGATAGCTTTGATAGCAGGTTAGACAATGCAGAAGAGAGAATTTCCGGGGTTGAAGATGATTTAGTTATTATAGAAAAAGAACAGAAAATGAGTCAATTCAAATCTAGGAAATATGAGAAAACACTACGGGAGGTCCAAGATACAATTAGGAAGCCTAATTTAAGGCTAATTGGTATTGAGGAGGGTCTAGAGAAAGAGGTCAATGGTATTGGAAATATACTTCAGGGAATAATCTCAGAGAACTTCCCAAATATGCAGAAGGGCAGGCCCATCCAGATACAAGAAGCTTTTAGAACCCCAAACAGACCTGACCAGAAAAGGACATCCCACAGCCACATTATAAGCCTAACTGGATCAATAGAGGCCAAAGATAGGATGCTAAAAGCAGTCAGGGAGAAGAGAACAATCACCTATAAAGGCAAACCAATCAGAATAACCCCAGATTTCTCACCAGAGACCATGCGAGCAAGAAGAGATTGGAACGATATATACCATGCCCTGAAGTCAAATAACTACCAACCAAGAATACTGTACCCAGCTAAGCTCTCATTCATAACTGAGGGAACAATAAAAACATTCCATTCCAAAGAAAAGTTTCAACATTATGTAGCAAAAAAACCAACACTATAGAAAATTCTCAGATGTTCTACACATGAAAAACCAACACAAATGTAATACAGAGAAAGACATGGCACCTAAAACTCATAGCATCTAAATACCACAAAAACTATAAAGACACAGGCCCTAATGAAAGGTTGTAAAAATGGCAGGAACTAATAAATATTTCTCAATCCTGACACTCAATATCAATGGACTTAACTCTCCAAATAAACGGCATAGATTATTTAGTTGGATCAAAAAACAAGATCCATTGGTCTGCTGTCTTCAAGAGACACATCTTACCCCCAAAAACAAACACCTTTTGAAAATGAGAGGTTGGAATATACTCTATCAAGCTAACAGCCCCCATAAAAAGGCTGGAGTTGCCATCCTCATATCAGATAAAATAGACTTCAAACTAAAATTAGTGAGAAAAGACAAAGAAGGTTACTACATATTACTAAAGGGATCTTTCCTCCAGGAGGACATAACCATCCTAAATATCTACACACCAAACCCCGGAGCTCCAAACTTCATCAAGCAAACTTTACTTTCACTGAAACCATACATAGATCGAAACACAGTGATTGTTGGTGACTTTAACACACTACTCTCACCTTTGGACAGATCAACAAGGCAAAAACTCAACAGAGAAACCTTAGAATTGAACAACTATATAGACCAACTAGATCTAACAGACATCTGCAGATTATTCCACCCAGCAACAACACAATGTACGTTTTTCTCAGCAGCATATGGAACATTTTCCAAAATAGACCACATTTTAAGCCATAAAACAAACCTGGACAGATTCAGAAACTCTGAAATTATTCCCTGCACTTTCTCAGACCACAAGGGCATCAAATTGGAACTGAACACACAACTACACCAATGAAAACCCTGTAACACATGGAGATTGAACAACTCATTGTTGAATTACCAGTGGGTTATCGAAGAGATCAGAACAGAAATCCAACAGTTTATGAAATTTAACCAAAAGGAGCACACAAAATACCAGCTCCTTTGGGACAAGGCAAAGGCAGTACTCAGAGGAAAATTTATAGCTCTGAGTGCCTACAATAACAAATTGGAAAAATCACAAACCAATATTTTAATGTGTCACCTTAAGCTCCTGGAAAAAGAGAAACAAACCAATCCTAATCCCACTAGAAGGAAGCAAATTATTAAAATCAAAGCAGAATTAAATGAATTGGAATCCAAAAAAAACTATAGAAAGAATCAACAAAACAAGGAGTTGGTTCTTTGAAAGAATCAACAAAATTGACAAACCCTTAGCAAATCTTACCAAAAAAAGAAGGGACCATACGAAATAAACAAAATCACAGACGAAAATGGTAATATCATGACAGAAATTACCAAGATCCAGAGTATCATGAGGGAATACTTCTCAAACCTTTACGCGAACAAATTTGAGAATCTAGAAGAAATGAACGAATTCCTAGCCAATATTAACATACCCACACTGAACCAAGAAGAACTAACCCAACTAAACAGGCCTATTTCAAGCACTGAAATAGAAATGGCAATAAGAGACCTTCCAACTAAGAAAAGCCCAGGGCCAGATGGATTCACAGCTGAATTCTATAAGGTCTTCAAAGCAGAGCTCACACCAATAATCCTCAAGCTCTTCAACGAAATTGAAAATGAAGGTTCTTTACCAAACTCATTCTATGAAGCCAGTATAACCTCATCCCAAAACCAGACAGAGATTCAGCAAAGAAAGAGAACTATAGACCTATTTCTTTGATGAACATCGATGCAAAACTTCTCAACAAAATACTGGCCAACCATCTACAACAACTCATCAAAAAAATTATACACTATGATCAAACAGGTTTCATTACAGGGAGGCAAAGCTGGTTCAACATATGCAAATCAATTAATATAATTTAACACATCAACAGGAAGAAGAACAAAAATCACATGATTGTCTCAATAGATGCAGAAAAGGCATTTGATAAGATCCAACACCCCTTTATGTTAAAAGCTCTGGAGAAACTAGGAATCCATGGAACATTCCTCAATAAAATAAAGGCTGTTTATGACAAACCCACAGCTAGTATTATACTTAATGGCAAAAAGCTAAAGCCATTCCCTCTAAAATCAGGTACAAGAAAAGGATGCCCACTCTCTCCACTCCTCCTTAACATAGTTCTAGAATTCCTAGCCAGTGCAATAAGGCAAGAAGCAAGCATAAAGGGGATCCAAATAGGGAAAAGGAAGTAAAATTTTCCCTCTTTGCAGATGACATGATCCTGTATTTAAAGAATCATATAGACACTACTCCCAAGCTCCTTGAGCTGATTCAAAACCTTGGAAGGGTAGCAGGCTATAAAACTAACCCTCAAAAATCAACTGCCTTCCTCTATGCCAACAGTGAGAGGAATGAGGCAATAATCAGGAAAGCAACTCCTTTTGCAATAGCCTCAAAGATAATAACGTACCTAGGAATTACCTTAACTAAGAATGTAAAGGACCTTTTTGATGAAAACTTTAAAATCCTGAAAAAGGAAAGTAAAGCAGAACTGAGGAAATGGAAAAACCTCCCATGCTCCTGGATTGAAAAAATCAACATCATGAAAATGACATTCTTGCCAAGGGCTATCTACAAATTCAATGCAATACCTATCAATATCCCAATGGCATTCTTTAAAGAAATAGAAGAGGCAATCCAAAATTTCATATGGAATAATAAAAGACCTTGTGTAGCAAAAACACTTCTTAGCAGTAAGAACAGTGCAGGAGGAACTTCAATACCAAACTTTAGACTATATTACAGAGCTATAATTATCAAAACAGCTTGGTTCTGGCACAAGAATAGGCCTGAAGACCAATGGAATAGAAATGAAGACTCAGATATTAAACCACAAACCTATGGCCACCTATCTTTGATAAGGGAACCAAAAAAATAGAATGGAAGAAAGATAGCCTCTTCAACAAGTGGTGCTGTCAGAACTGGTTAAGCACCTGCAGAAAACTAAAGTTGGATCCTTCTTTGTCACCCTGTACTAGAATTTAACTCCAAATGGATCAAAGACCTGGAGGTAAAAGCCGACGCTCTGAAAACTTTACAAGAAGGAATAGAAGATACACTAGACCTCCTTGGCACAGGTCGAAACTTTCTTAATAAGGACCAAGAATCACAACAAATCAGAGAAAGGCTGGATAAGTGGGACTGCATTAAACTGCAGAGCTTTTGTATGGCCAAGGACATAGCTAGTAAACTAATTAGAAAGCCTACAGAGTGGGAGAAGATCTTCACCAACCACACAACATATAAAGCCCTCATATCTAAAAATATATCAACAGCTCAAAAATTGAATCATTCCAAAACTAATCTCCAAAGTAACAACCATCCCATTAAAAGATGGGCCAAAGACTTAAAGAGAATCTTCTCCGAAGAAGAAACAAAAATGGCCTATAGACACATGAAGAAATGCTCAACATCTCTGGTCATAAAAGAAATGCAAATCAAAACAACTCTAAGATTCCACCTCACTCCAGTTAGAATGGCCAGGATCAAGAAAACTAATAACAACAGATGCTGGAGGGGATGTGGCCAGGAGGGATCACTACTACACTGTTGGTGGGAGTACAAACTCATTCAACCACTATGGAAAGCAGTATGGCAGTTCCTCAAAAGACTAAACATAGAGCTCCCCTATGACCCAGCAATTCCATACTTGGCATTTACCCAATCATCCAGAAACAAAGACATACTAAATCCACCAGCACAACAATGTTCATTGCAGCACTATTTACCATAGCAAAGATATGGAACCATCCTAGATGTCCCTCAGTTGATGAGTGGATCAACAAGATGTGGTATTTATAAACAAAGGAATTCTATGCTGTTGTCAGAAAGAATGACATCACCCCATTTGTTAGGAAATGGAAAGACTTAGAAAAAAATCCTATTAAGTGAAGTAAGCCAGACTCAAAGGAACTTAGGCTCAATGGTTTCCCTCATTTGTCATAATCATTAGAAATCTTGGGCTCTCCTAGCAGAGATTTGCAATAGAGCAAAACCTTGATACAAAAGGCCATATAGTAGGATGCTAAATGAAAGGATCTCTAGGATATAGAAACATAAGCCATATAATGAATGATTGTTGTTCTTAAGGTACTATGTTATCTCTCATCTCTTTTGCTGTCCCTTGGTTATCTCATATTGTTATAGTATCTCACTTTGTTACCTGATATATCGGATATATTTGTATTTTGTTATTTGAAATTGGATAGGGAAGGGGGGAAACAAGATGAGGGGTGGGGATGGGGGGGAGGGAAATGGGGACCAAGACATGTGAAATGGTATCAATGTATGGGAATTAATGCACCATCTATCTGGCAAATACCATGTAACCCTTCTATTAATTACAATAAAAATATATGAAAAAAAGTATGTAGATATGGCAGTTCCTTTAAAGACTAAACATAGAGCTCCCCTATGACCCAGGAATTCCACTACTTGGCATTTACCCAATCATCCAGAAAGAAGGACATACTCTAACCACTAGCACAATGATGTTCATTGCAGCACTATTTACCACAGCAAAGATATGGAACCAACTCAGATGCCCCTCAGTTGATGAGTGGATCAACAAGATGTGGTATTTATACACAATGGAATTCTTTGCTGCTGTCAGAAAGAACGATATTGCCCCATTTGTAAGGAAATGGAAAGACTTAGAAAAATATCATATTAAGTGAAGTAAGCCAGACTCAAGGAACATAGGCCCAATGGTTTCCCTCATTTGTCTTAATCAGTAGAAACCTTGGGCTCTCCTAGCACAGGTTCACAATAGAAAAAAATCTAGATACATAAGGCCATACAGTATGATGCTAAATGTAAGGACCTCCAGGATATAGAAACCTAAGTCATATAATGAGTCCTTAATGTATTGTTATCTCTCATCTCTTTTGCCATCCCTTGATTATCTCTTATAGTTACAATATTTTACTTGTTATCTTATATATTTCATATGTGTTTAATTGGTTATTTGAAATTGGATAGGGAAGGGGGGAAATCAAGATGAGTGGGGGAAGGGGGTAGGGAAATGGGGACCATGACAAGAGAAAGGGTATCAATATTTGTGAAGTAATGTACCTTCTATCTGTTGAATATAATGTAATCCTTCCATTAATTACAATAAAAATATATGAAGAAAAAACCCCACATGATTAATTTTATGAAAGCAGAATAGGAACAGCAATAATGTATTAAGAACCCTTTGACCATTTATTTTATGTTCTTTGAACTCAAAACAGGAAAAAACAAAAACCAAACAAAGCAACCCTCTTCTTGCAGGAAACATCGAAGGTCCTAAGAAATTCCACTGATTTCCTCTGAGAGCAGTAACCTCCACGTTTCAATCACCTACAGGAGGTGTCACCCTTAAGAAGCTCACCTTCCAAGGATAGACTGAACATCCACCTTCCAGAATCTGTATCTCTGGGGGACACACTAATGCCACCATTACATTCCTCTGTTTACTGTAAACTGATTTAATAATGGATTTCTTGATTGAAATCCTTCTTTTAAATAGCATATTGTGTTAAAATAGCTTATAAAGAAAAAAACAAGAACACCTTTCAGTCTTGATCCCAGTGCTAGAACTGATGACTATTGGTGAGTTCAAAGTTTCTATTCATAGGCTCACTTCTCTTCAGCTCTCTGTAGGTTTTCATTATCAACACACTAGTCTTTGTGATGCTTTTTCTTGATGGTGTTTTGCATATTGCCTCTGTGACTAATCTATAGAAGAATCCTGTCTGATTTCTCTACTGTGCTTAATATTGAACATGGATGCTAGCTGCACATCTTCACTTGGGATATTTTATAGGACTTTGTATGGGATACCAATTCAGTTCTTGTCATGTAGCAGACACATTGTATCTGAAAACTATGCTGGACACTGTTGGGGATGAGCCTGCTACTGGTCTCACTGGCCTTCATTCTTCACTGTTCTTCAAGTGCCAATGTGCCTAGCTACATCAAATATCATAAACAATAACATCACGTACATGAATTGTGGTACAGGTTCTAGACAGCTTCATTTGTTGATCCAAGGACCCTTTCTAGAAATTTCTAAAGATAAAGCATCCGGTAGTAAGTGTAAACAGATAAAGAGGAGAGGAGAAGAATGAAGTCAAGAATCTAATGTACATCCTACAAAAATCCATAGGGCGGAAAGGGATGGAGGCATAGATGAGAATGTTGAAAGGAGTGACACTTATCACAATATATTGCTTCTTCTTTTAGCTAGAATGAAAGCTGAAGAAGGATCAACAATCTGTATGCACCAATAATGTGGCACAGGTGATAGGTGTTCAGTTGAGGTGGTATGCACCAGAAAGAGAAGCAATTTGGCCCAGTGTCATACTGGCCTTCTGTCCCTGAATCAACTGTGACAAAAAGAAAATCTCAAAATAACTATGGCATGACAACATAGAAGTTCATTTCTTTTTCACACACATGAAGTTTGGGAAGGCATAGCTGGCAACTGATATAACTTATGACTTCATGAAATCAAAAGTTTGGAAAACTCTATCACCCAACTATTACATCCACATTTAATTCATGGCCAAGAAAAAGGGACAGGAACAGACATGTTTCCCTTTAAAAGCATTTTTCACAAGTTGCATAGTATATTTCTATTTACATCCTTCAGGGAGAGATTAGTCATACATCATATAGACATGTTAAGATAGCCATGTGTTCAGCTAAAAATAATGAATGCTGGAGTGAAGAAAGAAGGCAAGAGCAAAACAGGGACGGAAACAAGCTATTTCTGCCCCAACTGGTTATCTTAAACTCCTTGTTACATTACAAAGATCACAAAAGCTCAATGGGTATGAGTATATAATCATATAAAAAGGATGTTTATTAAAATGAACCCCAAGAAATGAGAATAGGAGGCTTTTTGTTGTTTTGATTTTTCAGCTTTTTCTCCTTTGTCATTTTTTAAATTTCTGTTCCTACTCCTTAGTGAAACTTAATGAAGCACAGGTATATGAAGAAACACATAAACATTTTATAAAAAAGCTTTTGACTCTGTGACACTAGTACTTATACCATATGAAAATCTGAAGCAAATTGTAGCATATTATGCTTACTTGTCTGAGAAGCTACTTTGATTTTTATTAACATAGGGTTAATTTAACCACTGTAGAGAAGAAATAAGAAGACAGGAGGACACAGGAAACTAATAGGAGGCTATGATTTAAACTCTAAAGTTGAGTGGTTAATGCTTTAAACATGTTTATATATGACTAGACTGTATATACTATATTATTTGTATTTATATACATACCAATGCAAATATTACATATATTATATACATACTTGTAATATATATGTATATATGCACATACATACATTTACCTTTTTTTGAAGGAATTCTGATCTTTTATTTCATTTATTTTATTTTTTATTATTGTAATTAATCGAAGGGTCCTTAAGGACAACAATCATTCATTATATGGCTTTTGTTTCTATATCCTAGAGGTCCTTTCAATTAGTGTCATACTATATGGCCTTATGTATCAAGGTTTTGCTCTATTGCAAATCTCTGCTAGGAGAGCCCAAGGTTTCTACTGATTATGAAAAATGAGGGAAACCACTGAGCCTAAGTTCCTTTGAGTCTGGCTTACTTCACTTAATAGGATTTTTTTCTATGTCTTTCCATTTCCTAACAAATGGGGTGATGTCATTCTTTCTGACAGCAGCATAGAATTCCATTGTGTACAAATACCACATCTTGTTGATCCACTCATTGACTGAGGGACATCTAGGATGGTTCCATATCTTTGCTATGGTAAATGGTGCTGCAATGAACATTGTTGTGCTGGTGGATTTAGTATGTCTTTGTTTCTGGATGACTGGTAAATGCCAAGTATGGAATTGCTGGGTCATTGGGGAACTCTATGTTTAGTCTTTTGAGGCACTGCCATACTGCTTTCCATAGTGGTTGAATGAGTTTGCACTCCCACCAACAGTGTAGTAGTGATCCCTCCTGGCCACATCCCCCCCAGCATCTGTTATTATTAGTTTTCTTGATCCTGGCCATTCTAACTGGAGTGAGGTGGAATCTTAGAGTTGTTTTGATTTGCATTTCTTTTATGACCAGAGATGTTGAGCATTTCTTCATGTGTCTATAGGCCATTTTTGTTTCTTCTTTAGAGAAGATTCTCTTTAAGTCTTTGGCCCATCTTTTAATGGGATGGTTGTTACTTTGGAGATTAGTTTTGGAGTGATTCAATTTTTTGAGCTGTTGATATAGTTTAGATATGAGGCCTTTGTCTGTTGTGTGGTTGGTGAAGATCTTCTCCCACTCTATAGGCTTCCTAATTAATTTACTAGCTATGTCCTTTGTCATACCAAAGCTCTGCAGTTTAATGCAGTCCCACTTTTCCAGCCTTTCTCTGATTTGTTGTGATTCTTGGTCCTTATTAAGAAAGTTTCGACCTGTGCCAAGGAGGCCTAATGTATCTCCTATTCCTTGTAAAGTTTTCAGTGTGTTAATATAATTCAACACTTCAACAGGAACAAGGACAAAAATCACATGATTTTCTCAATAGATGCAGAAAAGGCTTTTGAAAAGATCCAATACCCCTTCATGTTAAAAACTCTGGAGAAACTAGGAATCCATGGAACATTCTTCAATATAATAAAGGCTGTGTATGACAAACCCACAGCTAGTATTATACTTAATGGCAAAAAGCTAAAGCCATTTCCTCTAAAATCAGGAATGAGACAAGGATGCCCACTCTCTCCACTCCTCTTTAACATAGTATTAGAATTCCTAGCCAGTGTAATAAGGCAAGAAGCAAGCATAAAGGGGATCAAAATAGGGAAATAGGAAGTAAAACTATCCCTCTTTGCAGATGACATGATTCTGTATTTAAAGAATCCTATAGACTCTACTCTCAAGCTCCTTGAGCTGATTCAAAACTTTGGAAGGGTAACAGGCTATAAAATTAATCCTCAAAAATCAACTGCCTTCCTCTACACCAACAGTGAGAGGAATGAGGCAATAATCAGGAAAGCAACTCCTTTTGCAATAGCCTTAAAGAAAATAAGGTACCTAGGAATTACCTTAACTAAGAATGTAAAGGACCTTTTTGATGAAAACTTTAAAACCCTGAAAAAGGTAATTAATGCAGAACTGAGGAAATGGAAAAACCTCCCATGCTCCTGGATTGGAAGAATCAACATCGTGAAAATGACAGTCTTGCCAAGGGCTATTTGCAAATTCAATGCAATACCCATCAATATCCCAATGGCATTCTTTAAAGAAATAGAAGAGGCAATCCAAAATTTCATATGGAATAATAAAAGACCCCATATAGCAAAAACACTTCTTAGCAGAAAGAGCAGTGAAGGAGGAATTTCAATACAAAACTTTAGACTATATTACAGAGCTATATTTATCAAAATAGCTTGGTACTGGCACCGGAACAGGCCTGAAGACCAATGGCATAGAAATGAAGACCCAGATATTAAACCACAGACCTATGGCCACCTAATCTTTGATAAGGGAGCCAAAAAATAGAATGGAAGAAAGATAGCCTCTTCAACAAGTGGTGCTGTCAGAACTGGTTAAGCACCTGCAGAAAACTAAAGTTGGATCCTTTTTTGTCACCCTGCACTAGAATTAACTCCAAATGGATCAAAGGCCATTTTTTCTTATATATATATATTTTATTGTAATTAATAGAAGGGTTACATTATATTCACCAGATATAAGGTGCATTACTTCACAAACATTCATACCCTTTCTCATGTCTTGTTCCCCATTTCCCACCCCCACCCCCACTCTTCATCTTCTTTTCCCCGATTCTCTATCCTATTTCAAATAACCAAATAAGCATATATACAATATATCAGATAACAAGGTAAAATGCTGTAACAATATGAGATAACCAAGAGACAGCAAAAGAGATGAGAGCTTCCCTAGTACATTAAGGACAACAATCACTCATTATATGGCTTTTGTTTCTACATCCTCAAGGGCCTTTCATTTAGAGTCATACTTATATGGCCTTATGTATCTAGGTTTTGTTCTATTGTAAATCTCTGCTAGGAGATCCCAAGGTTTCTACTGATTATGACAAATAAAGGAAAACACTGAGCCTATGATTCTTTGAGTCTTGCTTACTTCACTTAATATGATTTTTTTCTATGTCTTTCCATTTCCTTACAAATGGGATGATGTCATTCTTACTGACAGCAGCATAGAATTCCATTGTGTATAAATACCACATCTTGTTGATCCACTCATTGACTGAGGGACATCTAGGTTGGTTCCATATCTTTGCCATGGTAAATAGTGCTGCAATGAACATCGTTGTGCTAGTAGATTTAGTATGTCCTTGTTTCTGGATGACTGGTAAATGCCAAGTAGTGAATTGCTGGGTCATAGGGGAGCTCAATGTTTAGTCTTTTGAGGAACTGCCATACTGCTTTCCATAGTGGTTGAATGAGTTTGCACTCCCACCAACAGTGTAATAGTGATCCCTACTGGCCACATCCCCTCCAGCATCTGCTGTTATTAGATTTTTTGATCATGGGCATTCTAACTGGTGTGAGGTAGAATCTTAGAGTTGTTTTGATTTGCATTTCTTTTATGGCCAGAGATGTTGAACATTTCTTCATTTGTCTATAGGCCACTCTAATTTCTTCTTCAAAGAAGACTCTCTTTAAGTCTTTGGCCCATCTTTTAATGGGATCGTTATTTCTTTGGAGATTAATTTTGGAGTGATTCAATTTTTTGAGCTGTTGATATATTTTAATATGAGGCCTTCTTTTTTCTTTTTGTCGGTTGTGGGACTTGAACTCTGGGCCTGGGTACTGTCACTGAGGCCTTCAGCTCAAGGCTATTGCCCTACCCCTGAGCCTGGCATTGTCTCTGAAGGTCAGAGTGGTGCCTTACCCTTGGAGCTACAGTGGCACTTCCGGTTTTCTACTGGTTAACTGGAGATAAATGTCTCTTAGACTTTAGTGCCCGGGCTGGCTTTGAATCAAGTTTCTCAGTTCTCAGCCTTCTGAGTAGCTAGGATTACAGGTGTGAGCCACCGTGCCCAGTCGCAAAGACATTTTTAAAATGAAGATATGCTTACATGCTGATGTAGACTTATGTCTAAGATCATTAAATAGGCAGTTCTCTTGGTTTGCTTGTGTGGGCCTATCGTGGGTTACACCACTGATTCTGTATAATTGCTGACTGAAGCATTTTTACTTTGATATTATTCCAATAGAAAAAATTGCAGTTTGGTTCTAGAATGTTTTCTTGTTTAGTAGAAACATACCAGCTATAGTACTGTGTTTATTATATATATAGTGCTTTAACTTTCATAAAACCTATTCAAGAACACAATTACAATTTTAAACATTTTCAAAAGAAGATACGCAGAAGCAAAGTGCTTGGGAAATAATGGTTAATTACAGATGGGAGAGTGGTTCTGTAGAACAGCAGGTGAGTGATTGGAAATAGGCTAGGAAATAATTTTTTTTTGTAGGTCATGGGGCTTGAACCCTGGACCTGGGCTTTGTCCTTGAGTTCTTCAGCTCAAGGCTACTACCCTACCACTTGAGCCACAGCATCATTTCTGGTTTTCTGGTAATTAGTTGGAGATAAGAGTCTCACAGACTTTGGGGCTGGGAGTTTGGCCTAGTGGTTAAAGTGCTTGCCTAGCATGCACAAAGACCTGGGTTCGATTCCTTGGTACCACATACATAGAAAAAAGCCGGAAGTGGTGCTGAGGCTCAAGTGGTAGAGCTCTAGCCTTGAGAAAGTCCAAGGACAGTGCTCAGGCCCTGAGCCAAGGCCCAGGACTGGCAAAAAAAAAAAAGAGTCTCACAGACTTTGAACCGCAATTCTCAGATCTCAGCCTCCGGGTACCTAGGATTACAGGCATGAGTAATTTTCTCTGCAAATTCTTCAGCCTATTAGAGTTTTGTCCTTTACTCATGTATTACCTACTTGGGACAGTGATGTAAAACACTAAAATTAAATTCTAATGCATTGTCATCTCTGCCCTGTTGGATATTTTCATCTGTGCCATGTAGTAAACTTCAACTATGTGACATTGTTCAGGATTGAATATTTATTTTAATATTTATTTTTCTCATTTCCATTTGTTGGATATTTACTTTGAGATGCTGTGTTAAACACTTGCAGACACATTAGATTGTCTTAACAAACTTATAAGGAAAGAACACTATTCACAAGCTGTGGCTATGAAAAGTTATGCCTTCTGCAAAATTATTCTAGCTCTGTCCTATTTATATTATTCCCATTTCTCCTCAATCTGTGATATTGCATATGTTAACTGCTAAACATGTGCCACATCAGTAGTAGTAGTATTCTAAATTACAAGTGTTGAATTGTCTTGCTCAGCTACTTACCACCTATTGAAATTTGAGAAGACTATTTTATCTTTCTGAGAAAGCCTGGCTTTCTAGAAAAGGAAGAAGAAGAAGAAGAAGAAGAAGAAGAAGAAGAAGAAGAAGAAGAAGAAGAAGAAGAAGAAGAAGAAGAAGAAGAAGAAGAAGGAGAAGGAGAAGAAGAGGAAGAAGAGGAGGAGGAAGAAGAAGGGAGGGAGAGGGGGAAGGGGAGGGGGAGGAAGAGGAGGAGGAGGAGGAGGAGGAGGAGGAGGAGGAGGAGGAGGAGGAGGAGGAGAAGCAGTAGCAGCAGCAACATGACTTGGAATAATATAAAAATACACTGGGAACCAGACTAGGCCATAGAATTTGGAGCTATTATTATTAATGACATAGGGTAACTTTGTAAGCAGGAAAGCCATATATCAATAGAGATAAAGCTGAAAATAACCTGAAGACTATTTTCATGCTTGTAGCACAAGTAACATTTTCTCCTGGTTTGTTGCTTTATATAGTTAATAGTTTCATGCATAGCAACAGCCTTGAGGCAGACAGCAAGAACACAGCTAGAATAGTTTCAGCAGGAAATGCTGGCTGATCTCTATCTGTTGTCCTAGGCTGAGCTGCAATTAATTTGGTTTTCTCAGTTGAAAAGAAAGTAAATGACTTCATGTTGTTTATTGCACATGAACAAATGTAACAGTTGGTGATAAAATGGAACATAATTTCTGGCTCCTTCCTTTAAAAGAGAGTCCTGGCAGTATTGCTGAAGATTTTTCATTTAGCCTCAACCTCCTGTTGGATAATTTGGAGGTTATTGCTTCTTCATCACCCTTTCCCACCAAAAAATACTGCCAAAACACAAGACCTTACTAGAAATAAAATGGAAAATAATGTTGAAAAGTTTGATTTTATTGATTAGGCTAGAAAAGCTTCTGTAGGAAATATATACAGAGTTCCAGATGATTGAATAAAGTATAAATCCTACTGAATGCCATTATCACACTGCCAACACTTCAGTATGTGAGGGGGAAGGACAGGCACATAGCCTTCTCATTTGTAGAGCCTGGTGAAGTTACCTGGCATCCTATCTGTGCTCTGGCTTATATTACTTTGTCTTAGCACTTTTACTAGCTGAGCCCCTCACACCCACCCCATCTCTAACCCTAAAGCTTCTAGACAGCTTTATCTAATGATGGTTAAAAATCAACTCATCATATCAATAAGCTCAAGCCACTCAGTTTATTTTTTTCCACAGGATTCTATTTTTCTCTCAATAATGTCCCATTCCTTCCTCCACCTCCTCCAGAGCCCTTTCCTCACTCCAGTGACATGCTGCTGAGTAGCTGTCCAAGTGAAGAATGAAGATCTGATCATCTGGGGGAAGATGTGAACTTCAACCCACATGGATTCTTTATTTAGATAGCTTTTACCCAGAGATAACAAAAAAATCCAACCAAACTATTGGACCTTATTCTCTTAGCAGAAGCCAGAGACAATGTCATTCTTTCTGATGAAAGCATAACATTCCACTGTGTATGTATAAGTAAGCTAAACCCAAGGAAATATAGAGTGCATGGTCTCCCTCATTTGTAATAATATATGTCTAGAATAGTCCTAGAAGAGGATTACAATAGCTAGATAGCATTGTACATATAACCATATTAGATAATGCTAAGATATGGAAACAAGAGATTTTCTTTGTTGTTATTTCTAATGTACTATGTGAAGTTATTTCTTGTGTCCTTCATTTTCTTTCCTTTGGTTTATCCCCTGTTGTCACTGCATTTGATTCTGATACCCTTGTCTTATAAACATGTTTATCTGAATTGGGGAGGGGAAGTGGGAACAACAAAATGGTGAGACAAAGGGCAAAGAGTGAACCAATGCAACAGTGATACAAGACATGTTGGAAATGAACTTTACAACTTGCAGGGGTGAGGGGTGTGGGGGAATGAGAGTGGGAGATAAACAAGAAAAGGGGTAATAATGTTCAACAAGAATCATACTCATTACCTTACATATTTAACTGCTCTGTACATCACCCTGACAGTAAAATTAAAATTTTTTAAATATACCTAATGATTAGAACACCAGCATGACTGGAAAGAATCCAGCACTTCTTATTCTAAGGTTTGTGATTTTTCTTTAATCCTTTATCCTGGACTTATATCAACTCCAAGAGCTTGAAGGGCAATGAATTCTGAGTGTGTGTTTTGGAGTCAATCTGACCTCACTTCATATTCCTTAAGTAATTTCAGGCCACATGATTTGACTGCCTTAATAGAAGGAGATTGAATTCTACTTTACCCATGGTAAGCCTAATGAAACAAGCAAATTTCCAAGTAATAAATGCTCCAATTAGGCCAAAATGGTCAAAATGCATGTTCATGGCAATGCATGCTTGCTGCAGTGGAAAGAGTCAGGAAATTTATACATTTAATATCCTAGAATTAGCATTTACAAGCAATGTGATCCAAAACTTTTCAGCCTCAACTGGCCCAGGAGTGTAAGCCTGTAATTCTAGCTACTTGGGAAGGAGAGATCAGGTGACTGTACTTCAAAGCCAGTGCAAAGAAAAAGAAGTCCTCAACGAATGGCTGGGGATGGTAGTGAGCACCTGTGGTCACTGTACTTGATTTTGATACCCTTGTCTTGTACACATGTTTATATTAATTGGGGAGGGGAAGAGGGAACAACAAAATGGTGAGACAAAAGACAGAGGGTTAATCAATGCAACAGTGATACTCACAAGACACTTGGGAAGCACAAGTAGAAAGATCAAAGCCCAGACAAGCCAGAGTAGAAGTTAAGATACTATCCTGAAGTTAACCAAGGAAAAAAAGGGGGCTGGAGACATGACTCAGAAGGTAGAACACCTGCCTAGCAAAACAATCTGAGTAAGCATGAGTCCTTGGGGTGGGGGTGCACGGAGCAGAAGTAGGGGAGGGAAGAAGATTGGGTTTCAATATCCCTTCCTTATTTTCTGTTCCTACCACCAAAAAATTTCCACCACCTGCCAATAGTACCAAAGGCTAGACACATTCAAGATTCAAATCCCAATTGAATATCAAATGAATTGTTAAAGACAGATGCTTGAGGAGCTGAAAGACTGAGCTGATAATGCCATTTACTGTTCATCATTTTCACTGTATATGCTCTGTAAAATTAAAATTGGATAAGATGAATTATGTTGGGTTCAAGTGTCATACATTGTCCTATCACAAGAATGATTTTATGTGACCAAATCACCTAACATTCTAATGATATAAACCATTGCGGAGAAAGCTTCCACTATTACTGTCAGAATACATTAAGATGCAGATCCCACACTATATCTAACAGCCATTTACTTGATTCCAGGCACAATACTCAATGGCTTTAAGCAACAGCAGAGTGAGAATCAATCCATCTCTCAGGGAGAGACCTAGGGCAGGAGATATGGGTTGAAAAGTCAAGTGTACCAGAGCAGTCATGTTGCATTGATCACAAAAGCTATCTAAAGAGATGAGTTGCCAATAGCAGAGCTAAACTTTATTAGCCAGCCCATTCTGAGTGTGGTTTTGACAGAATGGATCTGTTGGCAGGAGCCAGGGAGACAGCAAATGTTGTGGCTTGTTCTTGCTCTGACTGCAACATTAACTTCTCCTAACCTTTATTTGGCCAAGTGCCCGAAGCTCTCCTTAGCAAAGATTCAATTATCCTTTTGCCCTTTCTCAAAATTCTCTCCATGTCACTTTCTAGTCTGGCTGCAGCAATGTCATACCCGATGGCTGCTGTCAGATATAAGCCCTAGCCAAGGGTGTCATTAGCTACAGAGGGGACAGTGATGTAATTCTACACCATGATCTAAAATGAACAGTCTTAAGAGTGCTACAACCCCCAAAGCTTTTACAAGTTCAATGTTAAAGCCATGCAGCTGGGTCAAAGGGAAGGAGATGATTTGTTTGCTTTGGGATTAGGTGGAGGTAGACGCTGATTTTATCTATTACAGTGTTCAGTATTCTATTCCTCACAGCTGTAATTCAACAGCTTCTGGATCTCTAGATTAAATATATGTCCAGGGCAGCCCCCCCCCCACCCTCTCTCCTCTCCATCTTCTTTTTCTTCTGAACATTATCCTCTTCTTTGTGAAGATATCTAGAAATCCACCCCAGTAACATCTTTCCATCTTTCCTAGCCTTTTACTTACTCTTACTTTAAGATCATTTGTGAATTAATTGTGGGTGTGTGGATCGAATTATGCTTAAGTTGTTTCTATGCATTTCTTTCCTTTGTGAAGGAATGTAATTGAATTCACTTACCTTATTTTGGTGTCAATTCACTTGTTAATACATGCCTTCATTAGTTTAATCAATAGCTTAACCTATAGTTTAACTAATACAACAATTATATCTTGGAGATATAAAACAGTATGCTATAATGGCTAAGAATATGGTTTTAAGAGTCAGAGATTTGGGCTTTTCTAAACACTTATCCATTTATTTGACCTTCTATTGTATTTTCCAATCTCTCTACACTACAGTTTCTCATCATTCAAATAAAACTTAAGCCATAGAGTTGTTACAAGGATTAGAGAAATATATCTGCACAGGGCCTGGGTCACAGTGAGTATCTAATGCAAACAAATCTTTAAGAACAGTGATTTGTGAAAATTATTCCCCTTTTGCTTTTATTTTATTTTTAATTAATTATTTTTTCTTATTATAAAGGTGATGTATAGAGCAGTTTCAGTTATATAAGTTAGGGAAAGAGTATATTTGTGTTTGTACAATATCACCTCTTCCCTTCTTTTCTCACAGTTTTTCCCTCTAGATCCCCACCAAAAAATATACAGTTCATTTTCAACACAGTGTTCAGTGGGTATCACTGCTGCATTTATTCATGCTTTGCCCCTCCATTTCTATGCCACCTTCTCCTCCCTCAAACAGATAAACTTACAAATAAAACAAAAGGTACAGAAAATAAAAACAGTGCCAAAGAAGAAAAGAAAATCAAAAACAAAAAGCAAAATAACAAAAATCTCTTGTTTCCATTTCTTGGAGTTCATTTGGATAGATACGATTTATTTATTTATTTTTTTAATATATTTTTTGTAATTAATTGAAGAGTTACATTATATTCACCAGATAGAAGGTGCATTATGTCACAAACATTGATACCCTTTCTCATGGTTTGATCCCCATTTCCCTCCCCCCACCCCTGCCCCTCATCTTGTTTTCCTTCCTTCCCTATCCGATCTCAAATAACCAAATACACATATATAAAATATATCAGATAACAAGGTGAAATACTGTAACAATATGAGATAGCCAAGGGACAGCAAAAGAGATGAGAGATAACATTGTACATTAAGGATAACAATCACTCATTATATGGCTTTTGTTTTCTATATCCTGGAGGTCTTTCATTTAGCATCATACTATATGGCCTTATGCATCTAGGTTTTGTTCTATTGTAAATCTCTGCTAGGAGAGCCCAAGATTTCTACTGATTATGACAAATGAGGGAAACCATTGAGCCTATGTTCCTTTGAGTGGATAGACATGATTTTACATGACTATATGCCATAGCTATTGTTCCTTTGTGATCCTCACCTTAGAATATCCTCCTTTGGTCTCACTGTATACTTTATCCTTTTAAATGTTAGATGATATATTTCTGTGTCTAAGATGACTGAAGCATAGATTTTCTTTTCATATCATCAGAGAAATTATTTGAATATCTTCTAAGATTATCTTCTTATTCTTTTTCAGAAAAACCATCTGGATATGAGGCACAGGCAAAACTCTAACCCTTTTCATATTCCATCTCCTCAGAGTACCTGCAGGTAATCACTCCTGGCACTGAGTTGTATTCTCTACTTAGAACTTACATAAGGAATTTATAATGTGAACGAAACTATCCAAGAGTTAGAAAGGTGCTTTATGAAATTCATTTCAAGAGTTTATTATAAATATATATAAGCTACTCTCTTCCAAAATGCTTAGTCAGCCATGATTCTTTGCCATCCGGTAACCACCCGAAACAGGTTTAGCCACAGGATATGGAGCATTCCCGCAAAGGCTTTGGAAGAAATCTTAAAGATTCTTTCTCCACCCAGTACATTTCCTCCTATGCTTTTGATGTGATCAGGATCGAATCCAGTAAGTCTTGGAAATAATTCTCTGGCATTTCATTCTTTATTCTATGAGTACAAATTACCCAGATTAACAAAATAGACATCATCTTGAATAAAATTTGGTGGGATGGAACTGCTTGATGCATGGAAGCCTCTTAATGCACAGATGAAATATATAGGGCATGGGCCAGAATCTATCATCTCTCCAATCTCATTCAACTGAATTTTCTGAGAGTCAAAGCACAGAATTACAGAACAGACACTGACATCATGTTTACAGGATCCTCCATGTTGGATTTCCTCCACTCTGGAAGAAAATGTACTGAATTATTTCATATATGTTCCAAAGCTAAGGACAAACAGCTGATGCTCATGAATAGGCTTAAAAGGATTTGAAGACTATTTAGTATTATGCAGTCTAAGGACTTATCACAGCCTCCTCCTCATTTTTCTCTAACTTCTTAATCTGCTCTCTTTTAAGTGAATTGTCTCTGAGTATCTAGGAAGTTTCATCTCAATCCTATGGGTAACACTACCTTGATGACAGTGTCAGTTATCAAGAGCTTCCAAAGCCAAATACAGGAATATGATGCTCAAGCAGAATATTCTTATATTCATTTCCTTCCCCATGATATTCTGTTATCTCATGTACTTTTCCATTGATGTATTTCATTTATTGTTATCACTTCCATATCATTCATTTAAACCTGCTTCCTCTACTAGATTAAATCACTTGGAAGCTTCTGGCTTTGTCTTGCTTACTTTTATACTCCTTTGCCTAGGAAATACCTGGAATATAACATACTGAGTACAATACAGCGCAATACAATTTACTGAGTATATGCACATATTGATATATATATACATATGTAAATATATATACATACATAGATGTATAGGTATATACATATATACTCATAAGAATAAATGTCCCTCAAATTTGTTTCTTTTGTGTTTTCTGCACAGCCATTCCTTTCTTTCCGCATTGTACTAAGAAGCATGTTATTACTAGAAAAATACTTAAGATAATTAACTTACAAGAGAAAATGCCCTTTAATCATTTCGGATATTCTAGTCCAAGATTAGGTAGAGACATTGTATTGGGCCTAGTGGAAGCTCCACACAGAAGAAATTATTGCCCAATGTGGAAGAAGTGAACACAAAGACTAGGGTATATCTTGGTGGTAGAGCACTTGCTAAGAATATAAAAGGCCCTGGATTTAATCCAAGCAACACACACACACACACACACACACACACACACACACACACACACACACACACAGAGTAAGCCCCCAAATCCCTTTCAAGCATATGTATCCAGGGACCTAAGGACTCCCACCAGGCCTCAGATATTAAGGTTCCATATCATCCCCCCAAAATAGTACCATCCTGGCACCAATCCATTCACCCATGGACCTTTGCATGACAGTTAATATCCAAACTATAGCACTAATTTTCATGATTCATAATTTTCATAGAATAGGTAATAGGTGAATATCAATTAAACTCTTTACTCACTGATAAGCCTATAAAGCCTACCCTTTATTACCACCACAACACTTTCCATTTGTTATATTTGAATTAGCCCAGACAAAATAGTTGTGAGTTAGTTACTGTGGAACATAAATCTGACACTGTTAAAGAAAATTGCTGCATTTCAGCGAATTCTAGAAAGTTGTTAATGACTTCTTAAGCATTTGTACTTCTTCCTTGAAAGCTGGCTGTGCAAATATACATCTATGAATGAGATAGTTTTCAGTGTCAGAAAGTTTTTAAATAAAAATCCAAGTGTAGTATACATAGTGGAGATTTTATAAGGAAAATAAAAGGAAAAAAAGTGGCCATTGACATTAGATCTTCATGTGTATGGTTTAGATTTGGGATGATCATATGCTGTCAGACAGTTTTTATTTTATTTTGTGAAGGAATGACTACTCTACTGTGTTTTGATAAACAGACAAATATAGACCACTTAGTACTCAAAGCATATATGTAAAAAATTTTTCTAGGAAAATGTCTAATTCTTCAACCAACATCTTTCTTTCAATTAACTATAATTTACGTCTGTATTAATAGCCTTCTTTATGAGAAATTATAATGATCTTGGCATCACTCAATCAGGTGTAGGTATGTTATTTGATGGACTAGTCAGAATCAACCATTATTAATAGTCATTAATAATTCTTTCACCTATGAATATTATAGGTTTTGATAATTTAATTGTTCTTTCATGAACACAATTTAATAGTAAAGTGTTTAGGAATAGATTAAAATAGTTATTGAAAAGGTGGCTGGGGCAAACAATGGTAAGGCATGGAATTTGACTCATATTTATCCTTTTCCCTTTAGTTTAAGAATGTGTAATCTTCAGAAACTCCATTTTTATACACAGAAAAAGAACATGAAAGTATTTATGTGGTGTTCAATTTCTCTCTTGCATTCACAATGTAACCAAGGAATATTTGAGAGGTAGAGAAGCAGATTAGCCATCAGCTATAGTTCAAGTGTGGCAAATTACACTTTCGTGATTTGTCACTATCTCAACTATCTCAAGCCCAAGTTCCTCAATGAGTGCTCTTGGTGCTGGAGTCCTTATCACTAGATTAATGACATCTGATGAAGCTGAAGCTGAAGAGGAGAGCAGAGAGTGGTTACTAATGGTTGAGAGTGGGTGGGGATACTAGTCCAAGAATGCATAATTACAGTTAGATAGGAATAAACTCAAGAGATGTACTATGCATTATGGTAACTAGAATAAGTAATCACACACTGACAACTTCTTGAAAAATGCTGAGTTAGAAGTAATATTGTTTCAGAAATGACAACTAGACAAATATTACATATGCTTTAGTCACTCCACAATATGTATATATTTCAACACATCACTTTGTATGCAATACTTTAAATTTTATTTAAAAGTATTGGTGGCGGGCGGGGAGTTTGGCCTAGTGGTTAAAGTGCTTGCCTAGCATGCATGAAGACCCAGGTTCGATTCCTTGGCACCACATACATAGAAAAAAGCCGGAAGCTGTGCTGAGGCTCAAGTGGTAGAGCTCCAGCCTTGAGAAAGTCCAAGGACAGTGCTCAGGCCGTGAGCTCAAGCCCAGGACTGGCAAAAAACAAAAAAACAAAAAAAAATAAAAGTATTGGTGGAAGAAATTATGGAAATTCTATCCTCTTTGAAGTTTTTCCTTCCACTTTCCCACAGAAAGAATTATTATTATCCATATACTCATTCTTAGGCAAACTTCCAGTTTTCCTATCAGCATCTTAACTTAGTATTACAGTGTCCTATAAATATAATTGTGGTACTTTATCACAGCAAGTCACAGTTTATAAATGCTATTTCAAGGTGACATTTTTCATTACATTTCCTTTTTTTCCCCTTCATTAGATTTTTTTTTGCCAGTCCTGGGCTTGAACTCAGAGCCTGAGCACTGTCCTTGGGCTTTTTCCTAAAGGATAGTGTTCTACCACTTGAGCCGCAGCACCACTTCTGGCTTTTTTCTATGTATGTGGTACTGAGGAATCAAACCCAGGTCTTCATGCATGCTAGGCAAGCACTCTACCACTAGGGCAAACTCCCAGTCCCCCTTCATTAGATTTTTGAGATACTTATTGTCAGAAATGTCTCTACATGCTAAACAGCTCATGGACTGACTTTATGAATAGTTTAGAATATGAGAGAGATAAAGATGATGTTTAATCTACAAGGTAAGATTTCATCTACTATCACAGAAATAAAAAAATTAACTAATGTTGTTTAGTATAATCAAAAATTGATGATAACTATTCTCCTACCTAGTTTTCTTACTACAATAGATTGAGATCGACAATACCAACTTCTCAACAATGTTGTAAGTATCTTATTAAATAAGGCCATCTTTGATTGTTCAACGAATATCTTTTTCCTTTGTTGTATATTATGACACAAATTCTAACCTCATAACAAACCCAGATGAAGTATAGTTCAGCACAAATAATGCCATCTAGCTTTCAACTAAATTATTCATGGCAGCTATTTATATGGTGTAATTCCTATACTTACCTGACAATATGCTGACAAGTTCATCCTACTTTATTTTACTCAGTTGTCTTATTCAAGACTCAAAAGCATAAAGAACAATGGAATCTCTCTTCTTCATAGTTAATTATATTTTCATTGTAAGTTGCAACTTTAATAAGTTGATAGGAAGCTGGCTCATCTTTGAGACTCTTTTAAAGTTACATATAACTGTAATTAGGAGACAAACGATCATCCAACCTACTTTCTGATTTCATGAATCACAAACTTACAGGACTACCATAGTTCTTGACAGCCACTTTCCTCCTTCAGCATGAAGCCATGATCTCTGCAGGTAAGAACCAATCTGACTGCTATTCACTGAGAAGTTCCCCTATCTCTTCTTGGAAACTCATTCCACAGTAACTACTAGCTGGATATTGGAATAGTCTTCTTAAGGCATAACTAAATGATTTATCTTAATTTTAATGCCCTTATATTGGTTCAACATGTTAAGTCAAAATAAAATTAATTCTTATATATATATATATTGACTTGTTCTAGAAAGAAATGACTGAAATTCCTATTATGATGTATGAGATAGTATCTATCAGAGAAGCATTCAGTATTAGCAGTTTGATGGTAAAACTGATATTAATTTAGTATTTTAATTCA